>NC_045960.1:64526896-64826896 GCF_010909765.2 Amblyraja radiata
TGCTCTGGGCAAAAGACTGCGTGTTTACCTGATCTATTTTTCTCATGATTTTGTATATCTCTATAAGATTACCCCTCATCCTCCTGTGCTCTAAGGAATAGAGTCCCAGCCTGCTCAACCTCTCTCTGTAGCTCAGGCCCTCGAGTCCTGGCAACATGTTCGTAAATCTTCTCTGCACCCTTTCCTGTTTGACTACATCTTTCCTATAACATTGTGACCAAAACTGAATACAATAATCTAAATGTGGCCTCACCAATATCTTATATGATCTCCCAACTTCTCTACTCTATACTCTGACTGAAGAAGGCCAATTTTAACCACCCTGTATACCTGTGATGCCACTTTCAAGGAACTTTTTACCTGCACTCCTAGATCCCTACAAAAATTCCCAGATCCCTCCAATTTACGGTGCAGATCCTGCCCTGGTTAGACTTCCCAAAATGCAACACTCCATATTTCTCTGTATTAAATTCCATTAGCCATTTCCCAGCCCACCTGCCCAACAGATCAAGATTCTGCTGCAATTTTTGACAACCATTTTCATTATCAACAATACCACCCACTTTTGTGTCATCTCCAAATTTGTCAACTGTGCCATATACGTTTTCATCCAAATCATTGATATAGATGACAAACAGAAATGTGCCCAACACCAAACCTCGAGGCACACCAATAGTCACAGGCCTCCAATCCAAAAAGCAACCTTCCACCATCGCCATCTGCTTCCTTCTATGCAGCCAATTTTCTATCCATTCAGCTATCTTTCCTTTATCTACCCTTCCAGAGCAGCTTACCATGTGGAATCTTGTCAAATGCTTTGCTGAAGTCCATATACAACATCTACAACTCTGCCCTCATCGACCTTTTTGGCCACGTCTTCAAAAAACTCAGATTTGTGAGACATGACCTCCCACGTACAATTTCCGACACTTCCCTACCATTCCTTGACCTCACCATCTCCATCGCAGGGGACAGACTCCTGACCGACATACATTATAAACCCACTGACTCACATGGCTATCTGGACTACACGTCTTCCCACCCTGCCCCCTGTAAAGACTCCATCCCTTACTCCCAATTCCTCCGCCTACGCCGCATCTGTTCCCAGGATGAGACATTTCATACCAGGGCATCGGAAATGTCCTCGTTCTTCAGGGAACGGGGATTCCCCTCCGCCACCATAGATGAGGCTCACACCAGGGTCTCATCCATACCCCGCAACACTGCTCTCTCTCCCCATCCCCGCACACGCAACAAGGGCAGAGTCCCTCTGGTCCTCACCTTTCACCCCACCAGCCGGCAAATACAACACATAATCCTCCGCCATTTCCGCCACCTCCAACGTGACCCCACCACTCGCCACATCTTCCCATCTCCCCCCATGTCTGCCTTCCGCAAAGACCGCTCCCTCCGCAACTCCCTCGTCAATTCTTCCCTTCCCTCCCGCACCACCCCCTCCCCGGGCACTTTCCGTTGCAACCGCAAGAAATGCAACACCTGTCCCTTCACCTCCCCCCTCGACTCCATTCAAGGTCCCAAGCAGTCGTTCCAGGTGCGACAAAGGTTCACCTGCATCTCCTCCAACCTCATCTACTGCATCCGCTGCTCTAGATGTCAGCTAATTTACATCGGTGAGACCAAGCGTAGGTTGGGCGACCGTTTCGCCGAACACCTCCGCTCAGTCCGCCTTAACCTACATGACCTCCCGGTGGCTCAGCACTTCAACTCCCCCTCCCATTCCCAATCCGACCTCTCTGTCCTGGGTCTCCTCCATTGCCAGAGTGAGCCACAGCGGAAATTGGAGGAACAGCACCTCATATTCCGTCTGGGGTCCTTGCGCCCTTATGGCATCAACATCGAATTCCCCCAATTTGGCTAGCCTGTGCTGTCCCCTCCCCTTCCTTCACCCTCTAGCTGTCTCCTCCCACCCTCCCATCCGCCCGCCCTCGGGCTCCTCCTCCTCCCCTTTTTCCTTCTTTCTTTCCCCACCCCCCATCAGTCTGAAGAAGGGTTTCGGCCCGAAACGTCGCCTATTTCCTTCGCTCCATAGATGCTGCTGCACCCGCTGAGTTCCTCCAGCAATTTTGTGTACCTCCCACGTACAAACATACGCTGACTATCCCTAACCGACCCTTGTCCATCTATATCAGGGGTCGGCAACCTACGGCCCCCGGGCTGACAGCGGCCCGTAACCCAAAATCATCCGACCCGCAGGCGGATTTATTTTCCTGTAATCATCCGGCCCGCCGAGTGCGGCCGAGGGCACGGAGCAAAGCCGCGGGCATGGCCGCGCACCTTCTGTGAACACGCGATTTGATGCCTGACATCCGGGGCGGGGTGAGGGCGTGATCCATGTGGACACGTGATAGATGTGGCCTGCCATCCACTCACAGACATGCGTCCTGGCCCCTATGCAGATCAAGGTTGCCGACATCCGATCTAAATGCATGTAGATCTTATCCTTCAGAATACTCTCAAGTAGCTTTCCAACCATAGCTGTTAGGCACTGTCGGGAAATGTGCCACAAAATAAATATTGGGACATATTGCACCAGAAATACTTTTTTTTTTAATCAATCAATTAATTTTCCATTTTATAATTGAGTGAGTCAACATTTGCTAAACACTACACTTTCTTGTATTCTATTGTTTATGGCTAACATTCTAAATGGCTTAAAACATCACAAATTCAGGTTCGAAAGCATCTCTTTGAGACCATGAGGTTCCATAAGTCACTGAGCTTCAGTTTTCATGGAACAAAGTAATTCCTAATCACTTAAAATAATCTGAGGTTCAACATAATAAATATGAGTTCAACCCTTTTTCAGTTTTCTTGAAACACAGTCCTTCATTCTGGACTATCCTTAAGAATTATGTTGTTTTCTAAGTTGCCATCTGCTTTATGCAGCAGTACATCAATGTTTTAATTTAAAGATAAATAAAAATATATTATATATTTGATCATCATATTACGCTTACCTGCTGCATCATTGTTTCCTTATACTGCTTTTTCTGTGTGACTTTAATTGGAGGAAGTTTAGTGATAGCCGAAACCAGAAAATTCATGAGGATATCTTCACAGTTGGACATCTGATCTATCATGTTGTGAAGACTGGCTGGCAAATAATAGCTGTATAAGTAGTGATAGTATCTAGAATCAAAAGAAAAAATTGTGAGACACATCTATCACTCAAATAACGTTCTCGTACACACAATATAATCAAATAGTAGTATAATATACTAGTATACCATTTCCTCCTTATATTGGAATACTTTTTATTAAACTGAAGAATTGTAAAGGCTGCATTTTAAGAAAAAAAAACCCAAGTTCATGCTAGCCAATTGAAATTCAAAACAAAGTACCTTTGTGTAAAAATTATATTCATATTATTTAAGCATGATTTTCAAATTAGCTAGCAGAAACATATTAAAGATGAAATGCACAAGGACTTGCAACCCAATTTTAGAGTATTCAGTAAAGTTTCAACAAGCTTTACTTTTCTTTTTTTTCAGTCAAATCTTCATCTCAGTCACACAACAAAAGAGAGAAAGGATAAATAAATATTCTACTTCAGATTTTAAACATAGGCTGCTTTTATTTTGTGTTAATGTTTAATTCTCTCCTATTGTACTTGAAGTAATGTTCTTTTGATGAGATTATCTTTAAAGGGGCTGTCCCACTTAGGCGATATTTCAGTAGACTGCCGGCGAGTGTAACGTTTGCGGCACTCTGGCCTGAAAAACCGGGAAATGGAACGCAACTGTCATAGTGGAGCACACACACACAAACAAACACATCGCAAAGACGGGGGCCAGGGAAAGCGGGGGGGAGCGCTATCTGAAGTTCACATGGTGCAAAGCCAAGGTGATACAGACATACACCGCGATGAACAGGAGGGTTAAGACGGTAAGCACAGTGTACGGTAAGTCCTTTAAAAGAGGGGAGGGGAGGGGGGGGGGGGGTGGAGAAGGGAGGAGAAGGAGTGGAGATACTTTTATGAAGCCAGACAACTTTTAATAAGCCAGAGATACACAGCTGTGAAGTTCGGCGGGCATTTAACATTACCGGTCGTTTCTCCTTGGTTCTGAAAACTCGTGCTTTTTCCGCCAATGAGCCAATAAAAATGCTCGGTCGGCAAAGGCGATGAACTAAAACTACCAATGACTACATCGACCATCTACAACTACATGGTGACCCCACTACAACTGCACCTACGACTACAAAAGTATCGATTTTCTCCATGGCGACCAATTTTTGGCGAGCGCAGAGTCTCCTGCACTCGCCTAAAAAGTCGCCTAAGTGGGACAGGCCCTTTAGTCTCCTAAACATTTGTCCAATTGTATCCTTCATGTAATCTGTGCTTTAATAATGCTACACTCTCCCTCATTTCAGGCATTAAGAGATTAGTCCCAACGATTCTATTGTCTATTGTCTATTGATTCCTCGATTAAAAATGCAGTTGATTTTAGTAAGCCTGTTTGGCTGATGTCTCTAACAGTTTTATTCTTGTTTCTAAGTCTCATAGTGGCTTCTTTGAATTTCATTGGCACAACTTTGGTCCTTATGATGATAAACAGCAATAAAAGTTTCCAAAGGTGGAGGAAAACTAGGTGCTGAGAGCTCTCTTATACCTGCATTAAGGAGGCTTTTAAACACATCTGAGCAATTACAAACACCTGTGAAGCCATGTGTCCCAAACATTATGGTGCCTTGATATTGGGGGTGGGGGTGGGGGGTGCCTATGTATAAACGCAGCTGTAATTTCTACATGGTGAAACCAAAATGTATAAAAATACCCTTTAATGAAATCTGACAATGTGCACTTTAACCACATGTGATTTTTTTCTATTACAAATCTCAAGTTGTGGAGTACAGAGGCAAATAAATAAATGATGGGTCTTTGTCCCAAACATTATGGAGGGCACTGTATCTAAATAGAGTTCTTTTATGACAGTTATCTCATCTGCTTCTTGAGTACTCATGAACTTTCCTCCAAGATCAGAACTAGGGATGTTATTATTGCATTGTCTTCATTTCCTTGCACAAATCTTTCAACATCAAGATACAACACATATTTATTAAATCTACATACAGCAAGGGTCTGCAGTCATCACATCTTCGAGTTGCTATTCGTTTCTAACTAGCGTAAGCTAGTATGAAATAGCCAATCTACAAATATGGCATGCAAACTATATGATTTGGGGAATATTCATATCAATAAAATACTCTGTAATTAATCTGACAAGAAGCTTAAACCAGACCAGCCATATAAATACTTTTGCTTACTGAACAGGATGTGGATCCTGTGATCCCTGACTGCCTCTGTTATTTAAATGGAAAATGATGAATGTGATAGAATATGAACTTGAATCTTAATACCTCTGAGGAAACTCGAACTCACAAACTCTCTGTTTAAATGAACCTGCTTGGCTCCTGAAGCATTCACTTTCTTCACCACTTCCACATCGTGGCTGCAGAAACCATCCAGACGATGCCCGACAAAAACTCTCCAGCATCTTCAATAAACCTGCGATCTCTATCATTTGGAAGTACAAGAGCAACAGATGCATAGGAAAAGCACCAACTACCAGTTCGAAGCATGTTCCGTCCAACTCATTCACTGGATTTACTTACAGATGCAACAATGATTTCTCATTACTGGTTAAACTGTAGCAAGAATACTTTTGCCACACAGACTGCGAGGACGAAATAAACTGGCTTCTTGCCACCTTCTCAAAAACGTGCTAGCCATGGTTCCATAGGTAATTTTACTGTTCCTTGGTACACGTGACAATAAAGGACCATTGAACCATTGAACTGAGTTTCAGCTTTTACAGAACAATTAACTGTAATATTGATCTGAGGGTCCTCTGTATCCCGTAGTTCAGCTCTCACTCCCCCTCCCCTCAGACCAATTCTCCTGGTCCTTGCCTTTCACCCCACAAGCGTCCAAATTCAACACATTATTCTTTGACATTTCCGCCACCGTCAATGTGATCCCACCATCAGTCGCATCTTCCCATCCCCGTTCTTTTCCGCTTTCTGCATAGATTGCTCCCTCTGCAACTCCTTAGTTTACTCTTCGTTCTCCACTTCCTCTCTAGCCACTTTCTCCTGCAACTTCATGAGATCTAACACCTGTTCATTTAATTCCTCCTTGACATCCATTCAGGGACCTCAGCAACTCTTACAGGTGATACAGAGGTTCACACACTTCTTCTAACCCCATCTATGGATTCAGTGTTCCCAATGTGGCTGCATTTACATCGGTGATACCAAACGTTGACTTGATGATCTTTTCACCGAACTTTGTACTCAGTCTGCCATGGGTTGCTAGATCACCGGGTTGCTAACCATTTTAAGTCCCCTTCCCATACTGACTTTTCTGCCCTGGGATTCCTCTGTTGCCACTGTGAGGTCATAAGCTTTAAGAACAGCACCACATATTCCACTTGGGTAACTTACAACCGATGGGTATGAATATTGAATTCTCCATTTTAGGTAACAAACCTACGAACAACACGAACGAAGGTCCTGACCCAAATCGCCACCTATCCATATTCTTCAGAGATGCTACCTGTAAAATGTTTTGATTGACAATGACAGAATGATCTACATTTGTATGATACATTTGCAAACATCGCCTCATGGCAACTTCATAGCATTTGGGATTCAATGGTGGCTTTGACATTTTCTGGTCACAGCCAGGGCTCCCATTTTTACTGATCATGGTAATAATTTAGATCCTTGATATATTTGTTCTTCACTTTTCCCATTACTTCTGCATCATCTTTTACCATGCATCATCTCTTTTATCATGTAATCATTTTTGGTCTCCATACTTTCATATTTGTTCTATTCTTTCTTCCCATTTTTCCTTTTCTGTTCGATTAAAACCAGTTACGACTATAACAGTTCCAGGTTTGCAAAAATATCTGATTATCTATATTGTTTCTTTTACCATCGGCATTGTCTAATCCACTCAGAATTTTTCCTGCATTTTCTATTTTAATTTCAGATATTTACCATTTACAGCATTTTGTTTTGTTACAAATTAATCTCTACTTTTTATACAGCTCTGAAATTATCCACTAAATGCATGATTTTTTATGTTTTTTAATCAAATGCTTCTATTCTTAACTAGTTATGTCAAGCTGGTGAAAGGCAATGTAACATAACAAAATGACTGAGATGTGGAATTGGAGATTATGGACTTGTTTCATCCTTGTTTCATCATTAGGATTTGATTTGGTTTGTGACACCACAATTAGTAATGTTGCATTGCCCAGTTTCTGTATTATAAAAGACAGTAAGAGACAAACATTTCTTTATTCTGCAACTTACAATCTTTTAATTTGTGTATATGCTATTCTCTAATACTTCTCAGTCTCTTTCTTGACGTGAATACACATGGTAATGCTTCTAGTTGCAAATTTTGATATAATAATGTTCCATTAATTTGAATATGATCCTTTGAAGCATACATAATTGAGATCCAACAAGATTTCCACTGATCAGTGCTGATGATACAGCAGCTCTTAATTTATCGCATTCTACTTATCATAAAATTATCTCGACATATTTTTACTGGTACTTGTCTTAATCCGTTGAAAGCAATATTGAGCCACTTTTGGTTTATATGCATGCTGTCACCCAGCCGTGAAATTGCACTGCTGAAACAAAAATGAATGCAAGAGAAATATCTATTAAGAAAGTTCAATAATTTAACAAAATCATTCAAATTATAGCTTATTTCAGTGAAATTGAGAAAAACTGTAGATATAGAATAAATAGGGATTTCAAGCATCACACAATGATGGAAAATGCCCCTGATAGCTTCCAATCTAATGGATTATTATATTATTGATGGCTATCATGAGAATACATTGGTAATTGTAGGTTGATACAGTTGGTAACAACCTTTACATGCTCAAAGAGGTAATGATTTGCAATTCCAGATTAGAACCTAACTATGTAATCTAAAATGTAATTTTAGCCTAAAACTATATAGCATTGCTGGAGTTTTATAGACCTAAAATTATTTCACCTGATAGAAATATTTCTTATCAAAGAGAAAAATGAAATCAAATAAATTATACCAGAAACTCAAGTGCTGCCTTCTGCTTCACAACAAATACATATTTCCTGCAATATTGGAGCTCGGAAGCAGCAAACTAGCATCACATTCAGTTCAACATTTCAAACATTACAATGCTGGGAAATGATTGTGGGGTACTCTGAATGAAAAATCAATAGTTGTGACACTTCCCATACTACTGTTTGTTGGATCTACTGTGTCACAACTAAATTTCTTTTGAGTACTAAGCAATTCAACACTACCAATTAAGTAACGTCTTCCTAAAATGAAACCACATGTCATGGTGTAATTGGATTCATGGTCAGCCAGTTTATGATATTCGGATTTTCATCTGAAGGTTCAAATTATTGCTGTTATTTTTGCCCTCACTATGGACATAATAAAGCATAAGAGCTTTTTCAAAATCTATGGAGAAATAGTGTTGAGCTATTGTAACTCTTCTAAATTAAAATATTAAATCATCTCTCCTTTGGTTTATGGTTTCGCTGATGGAAAGCCCATTTAGCCATTAATTGTGTTAAGTACAAGAGTAGAACTACTGTTAGGATCCAGCAAAAAGATATAATTAAATACATACGTAAATCAACTATTCCCTCAAGAGTAATCATTCCACCATTCCCCAACTCTCAAAAATAAAACCAACAGAACTTGGATGATTTAACCATTCAATTATGGGGGTGGGGGCACAGGAACCTAGACTCGGCAGAGGGCAAAATTAGTTGGGCCAATATGTGACTATCTACTTATGAAAGATGTAGCTTTAGAGATTGTGGAGGCATTTAGTGGTGATCATTCAAGAATCACTAGTCGGGAATGGTCCTAGACGACTGGAACGACTGAAAAGAGGGGATACCGTAGGCCAGTTAGCCTGACTTCAGTAGTTCGTAAGATTTTAGAGTATACTAGACCAAGTGCAGACCCGTTGGGTCTGCTCCCCCAACGCAGCCGTTCCCTACACGTAGCCCCCATGGGAGACGTGGTCCTCCAACTGAAGATTCGAGCACTCAGCAGTGCGGCTGTTTTTAAATGGCGTCTTTGAGGCGAGAGGCGGGCGCCAGCAGCCGTTATGGTCGCTGGCCAGCAGGAGGCGACAAAATGAGTGAGTGGGGGGGGGGGAAGAAGGATTTTATTAAAAATGTGTACATAAACACAACGAAATTTAATGAGGAGTGGATACTTGGAATGAAAAGTGAAATCTCTACCGAAATGGAAAAAATCTGGGCGTTTGTGGGTCTGGTGTTGGCGTAGCAACGAATCAAAGGCTGACACCCACAGGCTGGCAACCACAAGACAGGCAGAAATGCACACACACACACACACAATTTTAAATATAGATAGATTATAAAGGATGCAGTTTCTGAGTATGTAGAAACTCATAGTAAAATAAGCCAAAGTCAGCATGGTTTTGTGAAGGGGAGATCTTGCATGACAAATCTGTTGGAATTCTTTGAGGAAGTAGCAGGATAGACTGTCAGTGGATGTTTACCTGGATTTTCAGAAGGCTTTTGACAAGGTGCTGCACGTGAGGCTGCTAAAGAAGATGTTGTTAGAGGGAAGCCCATGGTATTAGAGGGAAAATACCAGTTGGGATAGAAGGTTGGTTGAACGGCAGTGGCAAAGAGTGGGAATAAAGGGGCTTTTTCTGGTTGGCTGCCAGTGACTAGTGGTGTTCCGTAGGGGTCGGTGTTAGGGCCGCTATTCTTCATGTTGCATATCAATGATTTGGATGAGGGAATTGAAGGCTTTGTGGTTAAATTTGCAGATGATACAAAGATAGGAGGGGCAAGTAGTGTAGAGAAAGCAGGGACTGCAGAAGAAGTTGGACAGATTGGGAGTTTGGGCGAAGAAGTGGCAGATGAAATACAGTGTAGCGTAGTAAAGTGTGCAGTCATGCATTTTGGTAGTAGATATAAAGGCGTAGTCTATTTTCTAAATGGGGAGAGGATTCAGAAATTGGACATGTAAAGGATATTGGGAGTGCAGGTGGCTGATTCCCAAACGGTTAATTTGCAAGTTGAATCGGTAGTAAAGGGCCTGTCCCACTGCGACGACCTAATTCTCGTACTCGCAGTATGGTCGACACAAGGTCCTAGGAGGTCTTTGTAACTCTTTTTCTTTCTTTCTTTTAAAATCATTTTATTAGATTTTCCCCCCCAAAAAAGCAAAAAGAATAATGATAAACATAACAATGATATTGATACATAGGGATCAGGATTACATTAATAACAGGTTTAACCTAAATATGAGTCCAGTGTCAAAATACACATTGAATTTAGACCTCCCGGTCTCTATGTAAATATAGTTAAATGTTTAAAAGTGAACTTATATATGTAGAAAAAACCCCACAAAGATTTAAAAAAAAAGAAAAGGGAAAAAGGAAGAAACAAAACCCCCCTAAAGAAAACAAAAGCAAAACAGAATCTGCTGAGAATTTCAACAATTTAAGTCTGTCGTCAAGTCCCTTCCACCATATAAAGGTAAAATAACTTTTAGAACAGAGGGAGCAATTTATGTTGTGTGAATGTGTTGAATACATTTTCCCCAAGTCATATCAAATTTAACCAAGGGTTCAACAATGTTACTCCTGATTTTTTCTAAATTTAAAAATGATATAGTTTCAGAGTACCAATGGAATGTAGTCAGAGGGTTGGAGTCTTTCCATTTAAATAAAATAGATCATCTGGCAATGAATGTGGTAAAAGCAATGCTCGAGAGTAGTCCCCGCGTACTCGAGGCCTCAGCTAGGTCGTGGCGTTTTTTTCAACATGCTGAAAAATGCCCGCGAGTAAGGTCGCCATGGAAAATATCGATTTTTTTACTCATAGGTTTAGTTGAGGTACGTCATAGTAGGTTGTAATGCTATCGTAGGTAATCGAAGGCAATCAAAGCTAATCGAAGGTATTTGAAGGTAAAGCTCGATGAGAAAAAAAAGGTATGTAAACCGACCGGTAATGTTAAATGCATGCTAAACTTTATTAAAAGTTATCTAGCTTCGTAAAAGTGTCTCCACTCCTTCTCCCCCCCCCCCCCACTTTCTCCCCCCCTCTTCCCACCCCTCTCCGCGCTCTCTAAAGGACTTACCGTTACTGTGCCATCGCGGGTGTAAATTTCAGACAGCGCTCCCCCGCTTTCCCTGGCCTCCGCCTTTGCGATGAGTTTGTGTGTGTGCATGTGCGTGTGTGTGCGCAGACGATCTATCCGGCTCGCGGTTTCATCGCTGACGGTCGATCCAGCTCGAGTGTTTTTCAGGAGAGTGCCCTCGAGTTTGAACATCAAAGACAGTCGCTGAAAAGTCGCGTTAGTGGGACAGGCCCTTAAGGAAAGCAAATGCAATGATGACATTTATTTTGAAAGGACTAGAATATTATAACAGGGATGTAATGCTGACTGAGGCTGTATAAGGCACTGGTCAGATTGCGTATAGAGTATCATGAGCAGTTTTGGGCCCCATATCTGAGGAAGGTTGTGTTGGCGTTGGAGAGGGTCCCTTTTTGTTTTACGCCTAGTTTTAGACAATAGACAATAGGTGCAGGAGTAGGCCATTCGGCCCTTCGAGCCAGCACCGCCATTCAATGTGATCATGACTGATCATCCCCAATCAGTACCCCGTTCCTGCCTTCTCCCTATATCCCCTGACTCCTCTATCTTTAAGTGCCCTATCAAGCTCTCTCTTGAAAGTATCCAGAGATCCGGCCTCCACCACCCTCTGGGGCAGAGAATTCCACAGACTCACAACTCTCTGTGAGAAAAAGTGTTTCCTCGTCTCCGTTCTAAATGGCCTACCCCTTATTCTTAAACTGTGGCTCCTGGTTCTGGATTCCCCCAACATCGGGAACATGTTTACTGCCTCTAGCATGTCCAAACCCTTAACAATCTTATATGTTTCAATAAGATCCCCCTCATCCTTCTAAACTCCAGAGTGTACAAGCCCAGCCACTCCATGCTCTCAGCATATGACAGTCCCGCCATCCCGGGAATTAACCTTGTAAACCTACGCTGCACTCCCTCAATAGCAAGAATGTCCTTCCTCAAATTAGGGGACCAAAACTGCACACAATACTCCAGGTGTGGTCTCACTAGGGCCCTGTATAACTGCAGAAGGACCTCTTTGCTCCTATACTCGACCTCTTGTTATAAAGGCCAGCATGCCATTCGCTTTCTTTACTGCCTGCTATACCTGCATGCTTACTTTCATAGACTGATGAACAAGGACCTCCAGATCCCGTTGTACTTCCCCTTTTCCCAACTTGACGCCATTTAGATAGTAATCTGCTTTCCTGTTTTTGATACCAAAGTGGATAACCTCACATTTATCCACATTAAACTTCATCTGCCATGCATCTGCCCGCTCCCCCACCCTCCAAGTCACCCTGCATTCTCATAGCATCCTCCTCACAGTTCACACTGCCACCCAGTTTTGTGTCATCTGTAAATTAGCTAATGTTACTTTGAATCCCTTCATCCAAATTATTGATGTATATTGTAAATAGCTGAGGTCCCAGCACCGAGCCTTGCGGTACCCCACTAGTGACTGCCTGCCATTCTAACATGGGACGACAGATGGCACAATGGGCTAAGTGTTCGGCTGGCAACCGGAAGGTAGCCGGTTCGAATCCTGCTTGGAGTGCATACTGTCGTTGTGTCCTTGGGCAAGACACTTCACCCACCTTTGCCTGTGTGTGAATGTGTGTGAGTGACTGGTGGTTGTCGGAGGGGCCGTAGGCGCAGATTGGCAGCCACACTTCCGTCAGTCTGCCCCAGGGCAGCTGTGGCTACAGAAGTAGCTTACCACCACCGAGTGTGACTGAGGAGTGAATGAATAATGCGATGTAAAGCGCCTTGAGTATTAGAAAGGCGCTATATAAATCCCATCCATTATTATTATTATTATTCTGAAAGGGACTCGTTAATCCCTAATCTTTGTTTCCTGTCTGCCAACCAATTTTCTATCCATGTCAGCACTCTACCCCCAATACCATGTGCCCTAATTTTGCCCATTAATCTCCTATGTGGGACCTTATCAAATACTTTCTGAAAGTTCACTGGCTCAACCTTGTCCATTTTCCTAGTTACATCCTCAAATGTTTCCTAGTTAAATCCTCAAACATCGAGAAGATTAGTCAAGCATGATTTCCCCTTCGTAAATCCATGCTGACTCGGACCGATCCTGTTACTGCTATCCAAATGTGCCGCTATTTCATCTTTTATAATTGACTATAGCATCTTCCCCACCACCGATTTCAGGCTAACTGGTCTATAATTCCCTGTTTCCTCTCTCCCGCCTTTCTTAAAAAGTGGGATAACATTAGCTACCCTCCAACCCACAGGAACTGATCCTGAGTCTATAGAACATTGGAAAATCATCACCAATGCATCCACGATTTCTAGAGCCACTTCCTTAAGTACCCTGGGATGCAGACCATCAGGCCCTGTGGATTGATCAGCCTTCAGTCCCACCAGTCAACCCAACACCATTTCCTGCCTAATATGGATTTCCTTCAGTGGATTTCCTTCTGCAATAATTGCAGCTGATTCATTTGTATTTCTTGTTTGGCAACTTCTAATTCTTTCTTTACTTTACTTTAGAGATACAGTGCAGAAACAGGCACTTCGGCTGAGAGTCCTTGCCAACCAGCAATTACCCCATACACTAGCACTATCCTACACACTAGGTACAATTTACAATTGTTACTGAAGCCTGTAGGTCTTTGGAGAGTGAGAGGAAATTAGAGCATCCAGAGAAAATCCACACAGTCATAGGGATAACTCCATACAGACATCACCGGTAGTGGTCCGGATCAAGCCCGGATCTCTGGTGCTATAAGGCAGCAACTCCACCTCTGCGCCACTGTGCTGCCCTGTGCAGCTGTGTAACTTGTGCAGTATTGCCCCAATCATGAGGAAAGGCTACATGGAACACTGGGATTAAGTAGGTAAGAACCTAAGTGAAATGCAGATTAGAAAATAACTTAAATGGGTGAATACAAGGGCCAAAAGGGGCCATGAAAAGTCGCTTCAGGCCTGATTAAAGAACATCTGAAGGCCTTTTCCGCGCACATTAAAAACAAGAGGGTAACCAGGGAAAAACTCAGCGATAAAGGAAAGAAGCTCCAACACAGCACCACTGTACATGCCATTGGTAAGGTCCCCAGTGGAGGTATCTCTATACGTGTTGCACAGAGCAGTGTTGTGTAATACTTATTTAAGTTGGTTCACGGACTTGCCAGCTGCCTGTCATTTCTATAGTATGGAAGAGACCGTGTTCCATGTGAAAATGGAGTGTGAGAGGTTGCAACCCCTGTTTGGGTATCTGAAGGGGTTACTTCTCAAGTTTTGGCTGCATTTCAGGCCCAAACTCCTAATCGTTGGTCACCCAGTCCGTGGTGGGGGGGCAGACGAAGGTGGAGGGGAGAGGAGGATTTCCCTGTCGGTCTGCTTCTGAGCCGGGCCAAGATAGCCTTGCAACGGTCCAGGCCATGGCAGTCGAGGGTTCTACCCAAGTCGACTGCAGGTCATCGCGGGAGGTGTGGGGGGGGGGGGGGGGGGGGGTCGAGTGCTTCGTGGATATGGATGATAATCTGATAGTCGATTAATGTTTACAAACTGCTGGGCAGTTTTGATCTTTACAGTATTTTATAACTGTGAAAATGCACTTAAAGCTCCTTGTTAAGGAGAGAATAGACATTGGTAAGGCCGCATTTGGAGTACTGTGAAGAGTCATGCTCACCCTGCTGTAAGAAGGATGTAATTAAACTGGAAAGGGTACAAAGAAGATTTATGATGAATAAATCTTCATGTCTAGAAGGTTTGTGTTATAAAGAGAGGCTGAATGGGCTGGATCTTTTTTCTCTGTAGTAAGCTGAGGAAGAAATGTATAAAGTCAGGAGGGGCATATGTAAGGTGAACAGTCACAGTCCTTTTACCCAGGCCAGATAAGTCTAAAATTAGAGGCCATGGGTATAAAGTAAGAAGGGAAAGATATAACAGGGACTTGAGGGTCTCAGACAGAAGGTGACGTGTACCATGGAACAATCTGGCAGAGGAAGTGGCAGAAATGAATACAATTAAGATATTCAAAAGACACTTGAATAGCTACATGAACAAGAAAGGTTGCAGGGATATGGGCTGGACACAGACAAGTGGGATATGGACTAGACACAGGCAAGTGGGACTAGCTCGGTTAAGCAATTTGGTTGCATGGATGTGTTGGGCCAAAAGGCCTGTTTCCATGCTGACTAGTTCTATGACTACATTATTCTGAATATTGATTATACTGTAAAAACATTGATTCAAGTTGTCATTTGCTAAAGTATCACATATAATGCCTTAAAATAAATAGGATTCTTGGAATGAAAGAGAAATTAGCTAATTGAATTGAAAATTGGCTTAGCAATAGAAAGCACTCAGTTCAGTGTTTCATTATCCATAAATAATATAGTGAGATCTGCTTGTCATAAAGGTGTGCTTAGCTGCCAATACAACATGAGCTGAAATTCAAAGGCATTTAAGTTATTAAATAAATGAATGAGGAAGAAAGTACATGAATGTGTTATCCACACTAGAATAGGAAACAGCATGGCAATAGCAGAGACCTAGTTTTTTTTTAAAAAGGTCAGGAATGGGTTCTAACTATTCCTGGATATAAAAATCTGATCTTGTGCTCTTCCGGTTTGCGCGTTTTTTCTATTTGCACAAAAACGGTACGTGATAGTGCTACGATATTTCGTCAGCTCACTCACCATTCTCCTGTGCTGCAATTGAAATAAGTTTAGTTCCAATCGGTAGTATATTGTAAAAGTTAGCGAGGTTTAATAATCGTAAAAACCGCATATGCGCTGATCGATCTCCTCTCCTGCCAGTCAGCACCGTGCAAATTGGTCTCTTCTCCTGCCACTCCCCGGGACGATCCGCCCCCTCCTGCACCATCGCGTCTTTACTGGAGCTGAGGGACGCTGCGGATGGTCGGCGGAAGTCTCCAACCAGACATAATTTTCGGAGGGACTGGAAGCGGAGTCGGAGATGTCGCCAAATGGAAAGCGGAAAGTCTGATCCCGGCGTAGAAGAGCGTCCAGTGCCCGCTGTGAGTCCCAAACACACCGTCATCGTAATGCCCCGCAGCTCCAGCCCCTTCCCCTCTGATCCCCCTCGCTGGCTCCTGCCCCCCTCCCCCCCTCCCCCGTGATATCCCCCTCTCCCCCATGGCTCTTCCCCCGTCTTTTCACGGAGCTCTCCCCCCACCCCCACATCCCGCCCATACGCCGGGGGAGGTGAGGAGTGGGGGATGGAGGGGGCTAGGGAGGGGAGAGTAGTTATGGAGGGAAGTATGGAGTAACTGAGGGTAGGAGAAAGGAGAGGGAGAGAGAGGCGATGGATGGATTGAGGAGGGGAGGAGGAGAGGGGAAAGGAGAGGAGGGGGGAGAGAGTGCTAGGGATGAGGGGAAATGAGTTGCGCCTGTGCAGTTAGGGGCTTTGGGTGATTGGTGGAATATTCCGTTGGGGGACCAAGCCTCCTGTGTGACACGGACCCATAAGTCATAATGGGTCGCACTTAGTCTAGTCCAAATATAAATTGGAATAGCAATAAATAAGGGGCTCTGGTTCAGATCTTTCTTTATATTTGGCTCAGTGAGAAGGCAACACTGATGTACTTGTTCTGGGAAATGACTCATTCTGCAAACATCAAGGAAACAACAGTCATAATATTATAAGATAAGGTCTAGAAAAAAACATAGACCCACTACAAGCTACAAGCAGTCAGTCAGAGAAGGATGGTGAGAGGAATGTAATCAGGGGAGGTAGAAAAGAAACTGGACATGCTAACCTGTCAGAGTTCTGCCTAAGTAAAAGAGAAACACTGCTCTCATAGTCTCCTCCTGATTGTGAGTTGCAGCATATAAGATCAGAGGAAAGCATTAATGGGCATTTTTTACTTTGCAGGGTGCTGTCCAGGCTCGGTGGTCTGAGTAGCCTCTATTCTGTAATTGTGTTGCAGTAGGAAGATATAATAATGAGGTCACTTTGAAAGAAGATATTTGCAGCTGTGCAAGCTCATACAATGCAACCTCATAAGAAGCTCAGGGAAGGATGGCATCTCAAAACTAAGTAGCGTCATTACAAATTCCTGCCATCAGTGGCGCTCTAGATCTGCCCACTGCCTGTGCGTGCGAGTCGAGAGGCTGTGGAGAGGCGCGGGGCTTGACTATTGAATCGCTGGATGAAAGTCGGGCCCAACTTCAACGCCTTCAAAATCACGGTTCGCAAGTTCAGGACAAAACAAAAGGTATGTACTGTAGGACTTTTATTTAACATCTTATCTAGTTTTTGGTGTAATTTTATTTTAATCTGATGATGCGAAATATGTTTTTTAGGCCCTGATATCGGCCGTGTCTTGCCTACCGGCTGTGAGTGTGAGCAAAATCATGGCGGCAGCCACAATCCGATATCTGTATCATAATCCACAAACATCCACTCTCAAGATAATCAAATTCATTATTTTTTGCACAATCATGTCATAAGAACATCTAAATTATCTATATTTTGTGTTATTGTCTATCCATGATTAATATTTTCATACTAAAGATCTGACTAAAAACTTCCAAAGTACATAGTTTTCAGTCAGATATTTAGTTTGCAAATATTCATCATGGATAGACAATTACAAAAAATATAGATAATTTAGATGTTCTTATGATATGATTGTGCAAAAAATAAGGATTTTGATTATCTTGAGAGTGGATGTTTGTGGATTTTGAACACATGTCTGTGTAAAACGGCCCTTGCCTGCTGCAGTGTTATAAACCAACAGAGTAAAATTTATGGGAATTAAACATTCAATTCGGAGTAGAAATTCATGACAAAGTGAGATTTAAAAATCATGTTATATTGTGAATTCTTGTGTGAATGGGATCAGTTTGTTATTTGGATACTTTGGCTATTTAAAATTGTATTTTTAGCCTTTTCTTAAGAATCGGATAGATGTTTAGATCTAGTAATTGAATTTAGATGAATTTAATTGATTTGATGACAATGAATTTTAATGATTTTTTTGTTGGGTATTTACTATTTGTTTTAACGTTTAACTTGTGTTAGGCATTTTGTTGAATAAAAACTTGTTTCTACTTAATGCTGCTCAGTGGTTTTTTTCTTTACATTTTTCAGATGCCTCCGAAGAAGAAATGCAAAATTGTCAATCCAAATGTCCAGCCTGGCATAGCTAGAGCTCACCTTGAAGTGAATTTCTCTGTCATGCCCGAGTCTAAGAGGGATCTTAAAAATGGACACATCTTGTCCTTGTATACCTCATTTGGAAAAAGTCGGTCTGAATGGGAAGCATGTCATGCGTGGTTTGAAGAGCAAAAACTTGTAGTTTACAATGCCAAAATTGAAAAGTGGAGGAAAAACAAGATGTACAGAGTTACTTATTGGTTGTAGTCTGAGGATTATGATGATGCTACTGATTATGATATGCCAATGTACCAGCTAGCAGCTGATCTTCTCCATTAAGACTTGGTCTTTTACTAGAAATTATAATTTCTTTGCCTGTCCGTTACGGAGTTACAGCATATAATACAATAATATTAAATTTCTTATCTTGAGAATATCACATTTTTCAAGGCAGTCTGGGTGTTTATTACTATTTCCGTCACAACACTTATTTTTGTAATTAGCACTTAATTAGGTAATTAACATTATATACTTTAATTTCAGGTCATCCAAGAAAGATGTGTCATATTTGTTTCCGAATGCTTCAATCTATAATAACTGAAAATTTCATTCAGTGCACTTAATTTTTAAGAAAGTTATGCGTTTTTATGTCAATTGACTTTCCTCGATCACATCTTTTGCGTTAAGTTAATGGAAAAGCAATAGGGAACAAGATGCTAATTTCCGAGTATGAAAATGACCATAACCTTTTTAATACTGAAGATATGAAAGTGAATTGGGTATCAAATTAAAATTATTTTTATGCTTTATCTGATGGGATAAATTACAGGCTTGATTTTTAACATCTCAAAATTTTGTAACATCCCTAGTTAAAGTGCACATTGTCAGATTTTATTAAAGGGTATTTTTATACATTTTGGTTTCACCATGTAGAAATTACAGCTGTGTTTATACATAGTCCCCCCATTTCAGGGCACCATAATGTTTGGGACACATGGCTTCACAGGCGTTTGTACTTGCTCTGGTGTGTTTAAATGCCTCCTTAATCAGGGCCGGATTTAGATGAAGAGAGGCCCTAGGCTATTCCACTTGTGAGGCCCCTCCCAATCCTCCACCCCTACAGTGAGAGGAAGATGGAAGAGTCCACCAGATGTGCAGCTGAGCGTCGCCAATGAGATAAGGGCTGGAAAGCTGCGCTTTTTATTTATTGCCAGTGCTAGTGTTGAGTTATCGGCTTAAAACACTATTATTCTGAAATGGAGGGCAAGGAAAATTACTGAAGTATTGTTTAGAGACTAGTGTGTTGTGACAGCATATGTAAGATAGGCCAACGACAGTGTCAAAAATATTATACACCAGGCCCGTACGAAGCTTTTCAAAAAGGGGGTGGCATGGCAGGATTACAAACATTTTATGTGAAATAAGTGCACACAGCGCATATCACAAGCGCGAAGCTCAAAGACCCTTTACGGCCAGGCTCTGGAAGCTCTGGGGTTTTACATGCTCTCTGGTGCATTCTGAGCCTTATTTTGGAGCATTTTTGCACCAAATTTATGACCAATATTTCAGAAATAATTTTGGTTGAGTCAAGAGTAATGAGTGGTTGGAATGGGATGATTGGGATCATTGTTGTATACGTTTTTTTTAATCAAGAATTGAAACTGACCTTGTTTTAATAATCAAGTTGTACTGTAAAATGTTATGTAAAATTTTATAAAGGAGCATGCAAACACTGCAAATAAAATACAGTAAGTTTTTGCAGTAAATAAAACCTTTTTTTAGAAAATATTTTGTGTGTTGTCAAGTCAAGTCAAGTCAAGTCAAGTTTATTTGTCACATACACATACGAGATGTGCAGTGAAATGAAAGTGGCAATGCTCGCGGACTTTTGTGCAAACGACAAACAACCAAACAACCAAACAAACTATAAACACAGTCATAACACACATATTCTTTTACATAATAAATAATGGAAGGAAAAACGTTCAGTAAAGTTAGTCCCTGGTGAGATAGGCGTTTACAGTCCGAATGGCCTCTGGGAAGAAACTCCTTCTCAACCTCTCCGTTCTCACCGCATGGCAACGGAGGCGTTTGCCTGACCGTAGCAGCTGGAACAGTCCGTTGCAGGGGTGGAAGGGGTCTCTCATGATATTGTTGGCTCTGGAGTTGCACTTCCTGATGTATAGTTCCTGCAGAGGGGCAAGTGAAGTTCCCATAGTGCGTTCGGCCGAACGCACTACTCTCTGCAGAGCCTTCTCGTCCTTGGCAGAGCAATTCCCAAACCAGATGGTAATGTTCCCGGACAAGATGCTTTCCACCGCCGCTGCGTAGAAGCACTGGAGGATCCTCGGAGACACTCTGAATTTCCTCAATTGTCTGAGGTGGTAAAGGCGCTGCCTTGCCTTACTCACGAGTGCTGAGGCGTGTGATGCCCATGTCATATCCTCTGAGATGTGGACTCCCAGATATTTAAAACAGTTCACCCTATCCACAGGATCCCCATTTATCCTATGGAGTGTACGTCCTCGGATGATGTGCCCTCCTAAAGTCCATGAGCAGCTCCTTCGTTTTTTTGATGTTCAAGAGGAGGCTGTTATCCTGGCACCAGAGTGCTAGACCAGCCACCTCCTCCCGGTAGGCCTTCTCGTCGTTGTCTGAGATCAGGCCCACCACCACAGTGTCATCAGCAAACTTAATTATTGAGTTGGAGCTGAACCTAGCCACACAGTCATGTGTATACAGGGAGTACAATAGGGGGCTGAGGACGCAACCCTGGGGCAATCCTGTGCTCAGGGTGGGGGACTTCGATGTATTCCCTCCCATCTTGACTACCTGGGGCCTGGCGGTGAGAAAGTCCAGGACCCAGGCACACAGGGAGGTGTTGAGCCCCAATTCCATTAGCTTCCCGGCCAGTCTGGTGGGGACTATCGTGTTGAAGGCTGAACTGTAGTCTATGAACAGCATCCTCACGTAGCCCCCCTTCTGGCTGTCCAGATAGGAGAGAGCGGTGTGCAAGACCTGGGAGACCGCATCGTCCGTGGATCTGTTCGGACGGTATGCGAACTGCAACGGGTCCATGTTCCGAGGGAGGAAGGCGCAGATGTGTTTCTTCACCAGCCTCTCAAAGCATTTCATGACTACTGAGGTAAGGGCCACCGGACGGTAGTAATTCAGACAGGCTGGGGAGGCATTTTTTGGTACCGGTACAATGATGGATTTTTTGAAGCAGGCAGGGACCACGGACTTGTCCAGGAAGAGGTTGAATAATGTAGTGAGCACTGGAGCTAGCTGCGTAGCACAGGACTTGAGTCGATTTGATTGCCTGTTGCTGTTCGAATGTGTTAGTGTGTGCACATTAAAAATATGATGCAAAATGAAAGTTGCAAACTATGGAATGCATATTTTTCAGTATTGTTATCAAGGAAAAGAAAGCAGTTCCAATTGTTTGATATTATTCATATGGAGGAGAAAACACAATTGCTCTAAAACCTACCTTAATTTTGCAATCTCACTAAAGATAATTCCCTTTTCCCTCTTCCCCCTCCTCCTTCCCCCTCCCTCTCAAATCACGCCCTCTCTCTCCCTCTCTCTCCCTCCCATGCAGCGAGGCTTCGACTCCGCACCGTAGACACCGCAGCCCCCTCCCCCCGGCCCGGAGAAACGGGCACTCCCGCAATGTAATATTCCACTACTTACCTGGAGTAGACACCTAGGATCTTTGGTAGACATGAGGCATCGAGATGATTGTGTTGAGTGCAAATGGAGATCTGAACCCGCCCGGGCCCACTGCGCACGCGCGGAGAGACAGCGTAATTTTGCGTCGCAACTGCATCAACGACTTCCCCAACTGCGCAGGCACTGATGGTCTCAATTTTTTCCCCCAAAACTTCCAGCGGGCCGGAACCAGAATTTCGGGTAATTTCCGTCAAATTGGAAATGCTGATAGCGCTTTAATTTTTTTTTCTCGGGATTTTTTTTACTCTGGGAAGAAAACACCTTGGCCGGAGGCCCCCTAGATTTTGAGGCCCCAAGCTTAAGCTTGTGAAGCTTATACGTAAATCCGTCCCAGTCCTTAATGCAGGTACAAGAGAGCTCTCAGCACCTAGTCTTACCTCCAGTCTTTCCATCACCTTTAGAAACTTTTATTGCTGTTTATCAACATAAGGACCAAAGTTGTAAAAGGATTTGAGTATAGGAGCAGGGAGGTTCTACTGCAGTTGTACAGGGTCTTGGTGAGACCACACCTGGAGTATTGCGTACAGTTTTGGTCTCCAAATCTGAGGAAGGACATTATTGCCATAGAGGGAGTGCAGAGAAGGTTCACCAGACTGATTCCTGGGATGTCAGGACTGTCTTATGAAGAAAGACTGGATAGACTTGGTTTATACTCTCTAGAATTTAGGAGATTGAGAGGGGATCTTATAGAAACTTACAAAATTCTTAAGGGGTTGGACAGGCTAGATGCAGGAAGATTGTTCCCGATGTTGGGGAAGTCCAGGACAAGGGGTCACAGCTTAAGGATAAGGGGGAAATCCTTTAAAACCGAGATGAGAAGAACTTTTTTCACACAGAGAGTGGTGAATCTCTGGAACTCCCTGCCACAGAGGGTAGTCGAGGCCAGTTCATTGGCTATATTTAAGAGGGAGTTAGATGTGGCCCTTGTGGCTAAGGGGATCAGAGGGTATGGAGAGAAGGCAGGTACGGGATACTGAGTTGGATGATCAGCCATGATCATATTGAATGGCGGTGCAGGCTCGAAGGGCCGAATGGCCTACTCCTGCACCTAATTTCTATGTTTCTATGTTTCTATGTTGTGCCACTGAAAGTCAAAGAAGCCATTATGAGACTGAGACAAGAATAAAACCTTTAGAGACATCAGCCAAACCTTAGGCTTACCAAAATCAACTGTTTGGAACATCATTAAGAAGAAAGAGCGCACTGGTGAGCTTACTAATTGCAAAGGGACTGGCAGGCCAAGGAAGACCTCCACAGCTGATGACAGAAGAATTATTTCTATAATAAAGCAAAATCCGACAGATCAGCAACATTCTTCACGAGTCAGGTGTGGATTTGTCAATGGCCACTGTCCACAGAAGAGTTCATGAACAGAAACACAGATGCAAACTACTGGTTTGCTGCAAATATACGATGGCTGGGATACAGTTTGCCAAGAAGTACTTTAAAGAGCAACTACAGTTCTGGAAAAAGGTCTTGTGGACAGATGAGTTGAAGATTAACTTATATCAGAGTGATAGCAAGAGAAAAGTATGGAGGAGAGAAGGAACTGCCCAAGATCCACAGCATACCACCTCATCTGTGCAACACGGTGTTGGGGGTGTTATGGCCTGGGTATGTATGGCTGCTGAAGGTACTGGTTCACTTATCTTCATTGATGATACTACTGCTGATGGTAGTAGCATAATGAATTCTGAAGTGCATATAGACAATAGGTGCAGGAGTAGGCCATTCGGCCCTTTGAGCCAGCACCACCATTCAATGTGATCATGGCTGATCATCCCCAATCAGTACCCCGTTCCTGCCTTTTCCCCATATCCCCTGACTCCACTATCTTTAAGAGCCCTATTCAGCTCTCTCTTGAAAGCATCCAGAGAACCTGCCTCCACCCTCTGAGGCAGAGAATTCCACACACTGACAACTCTCTGTGAGAAAAAGTGTTTCCTCGTCTCCGTTCTAAATGGCTTACCCCTTATTCTTAAACTGTGGCCCCTGGTTCTGGACTCCCCCAACATCGGAAACATGTTTCCTGCCTTCAGCGTGTCCAAACCCTTAACAATCTTATATGTTTCAATAAGAAGCCCTCTCATCCTTCTAAACTCAAGAGTGTACAAGCCCAGCTGCTACATTCTCTCAGCATATGACAGTCCAGCCATCCAGGGAATTAACCTTGTAAACCTACACTGCACTCCCTCAATAGCAAGAATGTCCTTCCTCAAATTAGGGGACCAAAACGGCATATAATACTCCACGTGTGGTCTCACTAGGGCACTGTACAACTGCAGAAGGATCTCTGCTCCTATATTTGATTCCTCATGTTACAAAGGCCAACATGCCATTCGCTTTCTTCACTGCCTGCTGTACCTGCATGCTTACTTTCATAGACTGATGAACAAGGATCCCCAGATCCTGCTGTACTTCCCCTTTTCCCAACGACGCCATTTAGATAGTAATCTGCCTTCCTGTTTTTGCTACCAAAGTGGATAACCTCACATTTCTCCACATTAAACGTCATCTACCATGCATCCGCCAACCTATCCAAGTCACCCTGCATTCTCATAGCATCCTCCTCACAGTTCACACTGCCACCCAGCTTTGTGTCATCTGCAAATTTGCTAATGTTACTTTGAATCCCTTCATCCAAATCATTAATATATATTGTAAATAGCTGCGGTCCCAGCACCGAGCCTTGCGGTTCCCCACTAGTCACTGCCTGCCATTCTGAAAGGGACCCGTTAATCCCCACTCTCTGTTTCCTGTCTACCAACCAATTTTCTATCAATGTCAGCACTCTACCCCCAATACCATGTGCCCTAATTTTGCCCACTAATTTCCTACGTGGGACCTTATCAAATGCTTTCTGAAAGTCCAGGTACACTACATCCACTGGCTCTCCCTTGTCTATTTTCTTTGTTACATCTTCAAAACATTCCAGAAGATTATTCAAGCATGATTTCCCCTTCGTAAACCCATGCTGACTCGGACCGATCCCGTTACTGCGATCCAAATGTGCGGCTATCTCATCTTTTATAATTGACTCCAGCATCTTCCCCACCACCGATGTCAGGCTAACTGGTCTATAATTCCCTGTTTTCTCTCTCCCGTCTTTCTTAAAAAATGGGATAACATTAGCTACCCTCCAATCCACAGGAACTGAACCTGAGACTATAAAACATTGGAAAATTATCACCAATAATCACCAATTATCACCAACCAGACCATCAGGTCCTGGGGATTTATCAGCCTTCAGTCCCATCAGTCTACCCAACACCATTTCTTGCTTAATGTGGATTTCCTTCAGTTCCTCCGTCACCACAGATCCTCTGGCCACTACTATATCAGGAAGATTGTTTGTGTCCTCCATTGTGAAGTTGGATCCAAATTACCTGTTCACCTCATCTGACTGATGGGACTGAAGGCTGATAAATCCCCAGGGCCTGATGGTCTGCATCCCAGGGTACTTAAGGAAGTGGCTCTAGAAATCGTGGATGCATTGGTGATAATTTTCCAATGTTCTATAGAGAATGCAGCCGGCGACACTTGAGGAGACCGGCGGAGTGAGCATGCGGTAATTTTATCGTGGGTGGATGGGGTAACGGACCAAGGCAGGGAGTGCAAGCTGGGACTAGGTAGAACAGGAGCAGCAGAGGGTTTAAACGGCAGAGGTGGTGCATATGGATCGGATGGAGGTGGTCGAGGTTCGTTCACAAGCAGGAGATGCTGACAGTTGCGCCTGTACAGAACACTGTCGGCGTTGACAAGGTAGGAACGGGTTTCCTTGGATGGGCCGACAATGAAACCCAGACGGGTATGTCCCACAGCAGTCTGCAAACGGACCACTTGACCCTGCAATAGCGGCTTCAATGGTTTGCTGGACTTGTCATAGGAGAGCTTCTGAATGTCATGTTTCTCCTGAATGCGGTCCTGGACCGCAGTCAGTTTAAACACCTGTGGCTTCAGTTGTTGCTGGGCAAGGGATAGTGGAGGTCGTGTTGTACGAGACATGAGCCGTTGAGTGGGTGAACCCAGGAACCCGTCCCTGGGAATGTTTCTCAGGTTTAAGAGGTCGAGGTAGACATCAGACTTGGCAAGGTGAGAGCGTTCCATTAGTTGTTTCGTGCTCCTGACGGCACGTTCAGCGAGGCTGTTGGATTGGGGGTATTTAGGGCTGTTTGTGACATGGCGGAAGTTCTATCGTCTGGCAAAGTGTTTAAATGAGTGGCTGGTGAATTGTCTTCCGTTGTCAGTTTGCAGACGAACTGGTGCGCCAAATACAGAAACATGTCTCTGAAGCTTGTGTGTAACCATGTCGGATGTGATGGTGGGCAACAAGTCAAGTTCGAACCAGTTGGAGTAGGAGTCGACTAGGACTTGGTAGTGTTTACCGTGCCATTCAAAAATGTCCGTTGCAAGAGATGTCCAAGGTGGGGGTTGTTGCAGCAGAGGCTGTTTCTGTTGGTGGGGTGCCAAACTGTTGCAGATGGAGCAGGATGCTGTTCTGTCCCAGATGTACTTGGACATCCCAGGCCAATAGAACATGCTCTGTGCATGGGCCAGAGTGGCCTCGGTGCCTGGGTGGCCGTTGTGTACCTCTTTATAGTATTCGTCTTGCATGGATGATGGATCACGACTTTGTGAC
The DNA here is from genome assembly GCF_010909765.2 of Amblyraja radiata. Lineage (NCBI taxonomy): Eukaryota > Metazoa > Chordata > Chondrichthyes > Rajiformes > Rajidae > Amblyraja > Amblyraja radiata. The sequence goes on from NC_045960.1 coordinate 64,553,533, forward strand.
CATTGACAAATTTATTTGTGGCTTAAAATACATGGCTCAGCGATGTCGCTTTGGGGAAATGTCGAATGAGTTAATAAGGGACAAACTTGTTAGTGGTATGTCTGATCAAAAGCTCGTTCTGGCAGATACCTCTAGATGACGAGTCCTCGAACCTCACTACGTTTGGCACACCATTTGGCAGATTAAAATTTCTCAGAATGCCATTTGGTATCAATTTGGCTAGCGAAGTCTTTCAGAGAACCATGGAACAGCTGTTCACAGGCTTCCCACGCGCTATCATTGTTGATGACATCCTGGTGTATGGCAAGGACATAGCGGAGCATGACTCCAATCTCAAGCAGATTCTGGGCAGGGCACGTGAGATTAACCTAAAGTTCAACCCCAAGAAATGCAAGTTCCGCGTTCCAGAGGTCACCTATGTCGGACATGTATTCACTCGCAATGGTCTGAAGCCAGACCCCAAAGAAACTGCAGCCATCAACGAAATGCCTGCCCCTGTCGACATACACAGCCTCCAACGCTTTCTGGGCATGGTCAACTATCTGGGAAAGTTTATACCCAATCTCAGCAAACTCAGTTCACCACTGGGACAGCTCACCCGCAAGGACACGGAACCATCTGGTACCAGCAACACCAACAGGTGGGTGACTTTTTTAAACTACAGCTGGCCAGCGCTCCTACCTTGACACACTTCGACCTGAAGCTACCAGTCACAATAACCAATCTACAGAGTTTTTCAAAGCTAAAAAATGGTAAATTCCTGAGTGGCCAAGTCAATCACCCGATCTGAACCCAATTGAGCATGCCTTTTATATGCTGAAGAGAAAACTGAAGGGGACTAGCCCCCAAAATAAGCATAAGCTAAAGATGGCTGCAATACAGGCCTGGCAGAGCATCACCAGAGAAGACACCCAGCAACTGGTGATGTCCATGAATTGCAGACTTCAAGCAGTAATTGCATGCAAAGGATATGCAACGAAATACTAAACATGACTACTTTCATTTACATGACATTGCTGTGTCCCAAACATTATGGTGCCCTGAAATGGGGAGACTATGTATAAACACTGCTGTAATTTCTACATGGTGAAACCAAAATGTATAAACATGGCCTTTATTAAAATCTGACAATGTGCACTTTAACCACATGTGATTTTTTTCTATTACAAATCTTAAATTGTGGAGTAATTGTAGCATCTTGATTGTAGCATAGTTGTTGAAGGAGAAGGTCCATGGTCATTTTCTCAGGGGAGTTGAAATAAACCATAAATGTTGCTTTGGAGGTATCCTGGGAACAAATAAAAATCCTCTCAAGAATAGAGAGGAAATCCCATTGTAGCTCATTCCGACTGACTGAGAAAGTGGATATATTTAAGAGGAAGTTAGATGTGGACCTTGTGGCTAAAGGGATCAGGGGGTATGGAGAGAAGGCAGGTACAGGATACTGAGTTGAATGATCAGCCATGATTATATTGAATGGCGGTGCAGGCTCGAAGGGCAAAATGGCCTACTTCTGCACCTATTTTCTATGTTTCTAATATTAATAATATCCTGTTCCATTGTGTGCCAAGTGCTTCCAATTTTTCATGGTGTGTAGCAAGAGAGAGAAAAGATGAGTTTAGGGAAAAGCAAGGCAGCTGTGAAGACAGGCAGTATTGTGAAAGAGGAACAATAATGCTTTGCACTAAGATAGCATATTAGAAATTATAGGCAACTAGACTAAGTGGGACCCGTTGGGTCCCAGCATCACATGGGAGGGCTGGTCACCAAAGCAATATTCCACCTCTCCACCAATTCCAATATTGCTCGCCAGTGGGGGTGGGGCTTTCTGTTGCGCTAGTATGGGTGTTGCGGGCCGAAGATACTGGTTTCCAGAGGGCTAGTATAGACATTGTGGGCCGAAAGGATTCTTGGGCTGGCAGCCACCTGTTGCAACGATTTTAAAAGCCAAGCCAAGGCAAACAATTTGGCTGCAGCCAACCGACATCCAAAATTCATTTTGTGAACACAATCCTGTTAAAAATGCGAGGCAAACAATTGGGCAGCAGCCACCCGACAACCAAAATTCATTTTGTGAACGCAAACTCGTTAAAAAGGCGAGACAAACAATTGGGCAGCAGCCACCCGACAACCAAAATTCAATTTGTGGACACAAACTTGTTAAAAAGGCGAGGCAAACAATTGGGCAGCAGCTACCCGACAACCAAAATTCATTTTGTGAACACAAACTTGTTAAAAAGGCGAGGCAAACAATTGGGCAGCAGCCACCCGACAACCAAAATTCATTTCGTGAACACAAACTTGTTAAAAAGACGAGGCATGTGGACTAACAGACGCAACATCGAGCTCCGCAGCCGAAAATTCGCGACTTTTCACGTTAAAATCGGGTCTAGAGGTCGGGACCGATTTAATAACTTACCGGAGTTCCTGGACGTCATCAGTAAGCGCTGTGAATTAAACGGAGGTTAAAAAGCTGTTAAATGAAAAAAAACGTCTGCAGCTCAGAGCCCTCAGAGAACAGTTTCAAAACACCTCCTGAAAAGCCAGAAACCTGAAGAACTGACCTCTGAAGTGGCCTCTGTAATGACTACACGATCCAAGACTGAGATGGTTACTAAGGATAAAAATGAACTTGAGGAGTTAAAGAATTCGGTAAGAGAACTGAGAAAGGATATTGAGGCTGGAAATTCAAAAATGATGGAAAATATGATGCTGAACATGAATGCTGGCAATCAAAAAGTTATTGATTGCATTGGCATTTAAAAAAAACGAATTGATGATGTGCAAGAAGAGTTAACGGGGAGAATTGATAAAGTGGAAGAAGATTCCACGAAGAAGTTTGAGGCTGTTTATGAAACTGTTTCTTCGTATCTAACTGCAATGAGAGGCATGGAATCATCTATGGTACAAATGTCTGAAGATATGCAGAGAATGAAGCTAGAACAAGACCGCCTCAAGAGTCAGCTGGCGAAAGTCTCGGATAAATGCCTTGATCTGGAAGCTCGCTCAAGACTCAAAAATTTAAGAATAGTTGGAGTAACAGAGGGAGCAGAGGGAAACAACCCCCATGAGTTTACTGCCAACTTAATTAAACATGTACTCAATCTACCCATTGAACCGAAAATTGAAGTGGCACATCGAGTACCGAGATTTAAATCAAGATCACAAGCAGGTCCAGCCCACCCACGACAGATCATTGTCAAATTTCGGGACATCGCAGCACTGGAAGAGCTGATGAAAAAAATCAAACATGGAGTGAATATGATGTTTGGAAATGACTCTATCAAATTTTTCCAGGGATTATCCTTATGAGATCGTGCAAAAGCGAAAACAGTTCTCACAGACAAGACAGATTCTCCAAGGAGTTCAAGATGTCAGATACGGCGTTTTTTATCCAGCCAAGATGCGAATTACTTACAAGGGAAAGGAGAAAGCGTTTATAAATCCAGAGGCAGCACACAAATATGCCCAAGAGATTGTGGCAGAAATGGATGATTAATGAATGCAGCGGGACGGTATGGACAAACTCTTTCTCTTTATTAGTTCACAGAGAACGCCCGAAGATAAGGGAAGAAACACCATTCTCTAAAAGTCTAAAATGCAGGAGCATCTCCATGTGCGTTGGTCTAGACACCTTATCTCTCTCGGACACTTTGGAATTTAATTCAAGGACAATCTTTGTTTAAAACGAAGGAAAGACTGATTAACAAGGGAGCGACGAACAGGAGAGCCGAACGTGGAAAACATCACAAGGACAAATGGCGGTTTAAGATTTTAAAATAGTTTCACAAAACATAGAGAATTAACAATAATTAACAACACTAATATAGAAATAGAAATGTAGGCTAACCAGAACGATATAATGGGGCAGAATGTAATAACGTTTTATAAAGACAGACTATCCCATATATTAGAGGGGGACAGTTAAGCAGAGATAAGGAAATAACAAATAACAAATTTTAGAACTAATGTAGATAATATCATACGTTTTAGTGCTATGTACTTCTGGGGGGAAGGGAGGAGAATCAGGCACCTGGCATAGTTCCAAGAGCCTGATTCTGGTTAACCCCTTCAGCCAACAGCTGACTATTATCAAAGGTATAACTATAACTATAAACAGTTAGCAGATAAAAGTGTTAGATACATAAGTTGCAGAGTAGCTGAACATACGATTTGATAAGTCTTAATGAAATATATATATAGTGTAATCGGGTGAAATACAACTGATTTTGAAAAGGTCCCACCCTCCTATGCTAAGAGTAATAAAGGGAGCAGAGTTAATTGTATAACATCAACATTGGAAGTCGAATTGATGTCAAATCTCACCGACTTGTGGGTCACTTACTACCGTGTCGACTACTCTAGACACTGTAATTTCACTTTTTCAATTTTTTTTAATCACAATATGTCACAACCATGTGTGGTTTTTTTTTTTTAAGGACAATCGCAAAAGGGATCTACCAAAATAATTTAGTAGTGTAAACGTTCCCCAAATATCCAGAGACCTGAGGTATGGATGCACCATAAGAATTAAGGGTATTAAAATCAGCAAAAAAGCAAGACGATAAACAAAAGAAAATGTGAGGAGTCACATTCTGTAGCTGGAACATAAGGGGTATTAATGAACCTATCAAAAGGGGCAAGATACTAGCTCAGTTGAAATCATACAACACGGACATTACTTTTTTTTACAAGAAACGCATCTTAAACACCAAGATCAGATGAGATTGAGGACGAATTGGATAGGCCAAACATATCACTCTTCACACACCTCGAAATCCAGAGGTACGGCAATTATTATTCGCAAAGGCATACCATTTAAATCAAAGAACATTATATCAGATAAGGAAGGGAGATATCTTATAGTTACAGGAGAGATCCATGCTATGCCAATCACCTTGGTAAATATATATGCGCCCAATTTTGATAATCCTCAATTTTTTAATAAAATCTTGAATACAATCGCAGAGTTCAACTACCAAAATGTTATAATTGGAGGAGACTTTAATTGTGTTTTAGACCCGTATTTAGATAAATCGATGCAAAAACAGAGAGGTATTATGAAATCTAAAACTAGTGAACTCTTAAATACATACACAAAAAATACAAACATAACAGACGTTTGGAGGATCGCGAATCCGACTGGAAGGGAATACTCGTTTTATTCAATGGTACACAAAACGTACTCGCGTATAGATTATTTCCTAGTGGATACAAAACTAATCCCTTATACTATGAACCCTAAATATCACACCAATACGATTTCAGATCACTCCCCGCTAACTTTCTTTTTAAAACTGGAAGGAATGTCTACGAATAAATCGTTTTGGAGGTTTAATTCGCAAATTTTAAAAGACCCACGAGGGAGTATATATCTAAAACAACAGATGGACTTATTTTTTGAGACAAACGATACACCAGATATATCGCCCATTTTACTATGGGAATCCTTCAAAGCATTTATTAGAGGATTCATTATCTCATACCAAGCTTTTCAAAACAAAAAGAATAAGAACGAACAAAGACAATTAGAAGAACAAATCAGACAACTAGATATAGATAATGCTAAAGATCCAACTATGGATAAACATAATAAAATATTAATATTTAAATTTAAACTAAATAAGTTATTATCAGATAAAGTTATAAGACTATTCCAAATTACAAAACAGGAACATTTTGAATTCGGGGATAAACCCCACAAACCTCTCACACGCCAACTGATAAAACGGGAAAAAGACCACGCAATTTTAAAGATTAAATCAGATAGAGGGGAATTATTAACACTACCCAATGATATCAATAAAAGATTTGTTCAATTTTACCAGAATTTATACACATCCAAAACGCTAACAGACAATAATAAAGTTTCAGAGTTCCTGGACAATTGTAATCTTCCAAAACTAGAATTGAAGGAACAAGAGGAATTGGGAGCACAAATTACATCTAAGGAAATAGAAGATACAATAAACACATTAAAGAATGGAAAAACACCAGGACCAGATGGATTCAGTAATGAATTTTATAAACGTTTTTACGACATACTTACACCCCGTTTACAGAAATGTATACATATGCTTTTAAAGAACAAATCCTACCTGAAACGCTAGCAGAATCAACGATTACATTAATACTTAAAAAAGATAAAGACATAGAAGAACCCGGATCATACAGAGCTATTGCATTGTTAAACACGGATCAAAAAATATTAGCGAAAACACTAACTAGAAGACTAAGTAAGTATGTTAGTAAATTAATAAATGCGGATCAAACGGGATTCATACCCAAGAGACACTCATTTAATAACCTGCGGACGTCTGCTTAATATAATGCATTCACACAAACCTGAAGAACAAGAGGTGTCAATCATTTCATTGGATGCTGAAAAAGCATTTGATCAAGTAGTATGGGATTACATGATTAAAGTACTGCAAAAATTTCAAATGGGAGAGAACTTCATTGCATGGATAAAATTATTATATAACAAACCTACAGCTAGAATATTAACTAATAATATACTATCTACGAAATTCCAATTATCAAGGGGCAATAGACAGGATGCTCATTATCACCGCTGTTATTTGCTCTGGTAATTGAACCTCTAGCTGAAATAATCAGAACACACCCGGATATTTACGGTTATAATACAAAATATTCAAATAACATAATATCTTTATATGCAGACGATGTACTACTGTACATCACAAAACCCCAAATTAGTATACCAAACATATTAAATCTAATTGAGGACTTTGGATCTTTCTCAGGATACAGAATAAATTGGAACAAAAGTGAAATCATGTTGATAAAACCGAAAGACTCAACACATCTCTTAAAATTCCCCTTTAAAATAGCTACAGAAAAATTTAAATATTTGGGAATTGAAACTACTAGAAATTATCAAGCTATGTTTAATGCCAATTATAGTCCCTTACTTAAGAAACTAAATAGTTTAATTAAATTCTGGAAAACGCTCCTGATGTCTTTAATAGGTCGAATAAATGCTATAAAAATGATCTTTCTACCACAAATCCTACATCTATTTCAATCAATCCCTATATACCTTCCCAAAAAGTTTTTCAAAAAGCTGGACTCAGACATCACAAATTTTATATGGGACTATAAATCCGACAGAATACAAAGAACACATCTGAGCAAACCCAAAGAGCTGGGTGGTCTAGCACTCCCTAACTTTATGTACTATAATTGGGCAGTAAATATTAAAAATATGCTTCACCTGCTGGACAATTCTGCCCAGCAGGTGGACTGGATTGTAATGGAGAGAGAGGACTGCTCCCCGTGTAATATAGGAGCGATTCTCCTCTCACCAATGAATCTGAATAACATAAATTACAATAAAAATCCAATTATACATAGCACAATTAGAACTTGGAAACAAATAAAACAGAATCTAAAATTAAGAAATCTATCTCTTTTATCGCCAATAGTTAATAATCCGTCGTTTAAACCCTCTAGTATGGATAAATCATTTACACAATGGGAAAGAATAGGAATCAAAACGCTCGGAGACTTGTGTGAATTTGGAAAATTACTATCATTCCAACAATTACAGCTGAAATATAATTTGAGAAATAATCAATATTTTAAATATTTTCAAATATGTGACTATCTGAAAAAATATACAAAAGACTATCATAATATGCCTCCAGACTTACTGGACGAAGCAATGAAGACAAAGGCCGAATCAGCAAACTTAATATCATACTTATATAACACTATTTTAAATATAGAAATACCTACAACTGATGGTATTAGAAGAGACTGGGAACAAGAACTAGCTATAAAAATTTCAAAAGAGAGCTGGGATAAACACTTACTATATGTGCATAAATTCTCGATTAACGTAAGACACACTCTAATTCAATTCAAAACATTACATAGACTATACTATTCAAAAACCAAAATAAATAAACTTTTCCCTAACGTCTCACCCATTTGTGATAAATGCCAGTCTCAAGAAACTACCATAGCGCACTCATTTGTTTTTTGTATAAAAATCCAAAAATTCTGGACCGAAATCTTTGAAATCTTCACAAAATAATTTAAAATAAAACTGATACCAAAAGCAGAATGGATTATCTTTGGAATAATGGAAGGTAGCCCTGAACTAAACGTGTTCCAAAATAATTTACTTAATTACTGGCTAATAAGTGGAAAAAAGCTTATACTCAAATTCTGGAAAAACACCCCTATACCAACAATAAAAATGTGGATTTCAAATATGTTCGAAACATTACACCTGGAAGATATGAGACTCCTCCTCGCAGGCAAAGCAGACCACTTCCAAAAGACGTGGTCTGCATTTATGGACTTACTACAAGTATAAGGTGCAACAGTAATTTAAAAAATAAATGGTGCCAGGATCTGGTAATGGGGGATGAAAAATATGGTTGGTATATCCCTTTTTGCGTAGTTTTTTTATAATAGAGCAACTGTTTCTCTTTCTTTCTCTCTTTTCTAGGGTCTATTTCTTAACTTTCTTCTCTAACTCTCTTTCTAATGGGCTTTTTTTTCCCAACACTTTCTCGCACTATCACGACTCTTTCTCACTTTCCTTACTTCCTTTATTTCTAACTTTCTTAAAGCTAAAAAAATGAAGGGGTACAACAAATGTAATAAGATATATGTGGTGTGTATTACTGTAACTTATTGTACTTCTAATAAATAAATAAATAAAAAATAAAATTTAAAAAAAGGCGAGGCAAACAATTGGGCAGCAGCCATCTTACAGCCGCATCGAGGGTACTCACCGTGGAGTAGACGTGCGTTCAGTGTTATTCGCAGCTCAGAGAGCCGTGACTCTCTCGCTTCCTGGATCTGGCAGAGACTGAGTGAGGGACTACACTTCCGGGTTTTATAGTCCCGCCCCCCTGCCGCCAGCAGGGGCAGCAGAGAGAATGGGGATTTTAAAAAACCCATTAATATCTCTCTGATTTATCATCGATGGGAAAAATCCTCCGGTCCAGGAAGGCGGAGGGGGGCTCTGAGCTAGGTGGCCAAAAATGACGGCCATATGTGGCGGCGTTCTCTCAGAAATCACAGCAAGCCAAAAGTGGTCAAGATCAGACTTTTAGTAATATACTAGACCAAGTGCAGACCCGTTGGGTCTGCTCCCCCAATGCAGCCATTCCCTACCCGTAGCCCCCACGGGAGACGTGGTCCTCCAACTCAAGCCGTTCACGACTCATGAGTGCGGCTGTTTTTAAATGGCGTCTTTGAGGCGAGATGCGGGCACCAGCAGCCGTTATGGTCGCTGGCCAGCAGGAGGCAACATAATGAGTGAGTGGGGGGATCTGGTGTTGGCGTAGCAACAAATCAAAGGCTGGCACCCACAGGCTGGTGACCACAAGTCAGGCAGAAACACAGCCAGCCAGCAGCCACAGAGTTTTAATATTATATAGAAAGATGGTAAGAATCCAATTACTTTTAGTCAGGTAAAACCACCTATTTTTCATGGTAGTGGTCTTTTTTAGATTTAGTATTAGTACATGCTGTACTAGTTGAAATGTGTCATCTTAACAATAATGCAGTTTAGCAATTTCTTCATGACCACTCTTGTAGAGATTAAAGCCGTACATTCACAAATGATTGCAAAGATCGCCTTTTGATAAATCCTGATTTACGCAATCATACAAGTAGATTTAGTCAAAATAATTTTACATTAGAGATAAGATACTCTGTCACGTTAGCAGAATAGATAATGCCATTGAAGGTATCTACTGTAGACATGTGTATGTGTATTTCACAAGGAACTAATGTTACAGCACTGAAAGGAAAAGTGTTAATCACTAATCAACTATGTTGACAGATAACCTTTTAATTGCAATCTAAAATCTAATGAATGTCAAGATAAACAATGTAAATCAATTTTTATACAAGTAACTACACAAAATTTGAATTTTAAGTAACGGGAACTATTAAATGTTATACAAGGTGACAGGATGACTGTGCCACCCAACCCGGACATCTCCCTTCACCAGATGACTGCACAACATCTTCAAGCAAGATTCGAGGCGGTGGGATCTGCTACCTAATCAATACCCCATGGTACTCAGACGTGGTGGCCCTGGCAAACTCATGCTCCCCTGACCTGGAATATCTAACTGTGAAGTGTCGTTCTTACTACCTGCCGCAAGAATTCACCTCAGCTATCCTGACAGCAATCCACATCCCTCCACAAGCTGATGTCAAGCTTGTTCTGAATGAACTGCACTCACTACCAATTGCCTTGAGCCAAAACACCCTGAAGCCTTGGTCATTGTAGCCAGTGACTCCTATCAAGCCAACCTCAAGAGCGTACTACCAAAAAACTATCAACATTGTCTCCTACCCCACCAGGGGCCAGAAAGCCCTCGACCACTGCTACACATCTATAAAAACACCTACCGCTCCATTCCCTGGCCGCATTTTCTGAAATCTGATCATCTAGCTGTGCTTTTACTCCCTGCCTACATACAAAAATTGAAGTGGGAAGATTCGGTACAGAAAGTCTTTTAGTGCTGGTCCATGGAAACTGATGACATCCTATGCAACAGCTTTGGACTGGTCCATTTTCCGGGAATCTGCAGCCAACCAGAATATGTACGCTACTGCCGTGACTGACTTCGTCATTAAGTGTGTAGAGGAATGCATGCTGAAGTTGAGAATCCGAGTGTTCCACAACTGGAAACCATGGATTAACCATGTCCATTCCCAGATGAAGGCCAAGACCGCCACATACAAGTCAAACGATCCCGAGCGGTAGAAGAAATCTTGCTACGATCTTCACAAAGCCATCAGGAATGCCAAAAGACAAACCTGAGTCCCAGTATAATCATCCAGAGCCCTATCGACTGTGGCAGGGCTTGAATACTATAACTGGCTGCAAAGTTGTCAGGCAGCATCCGTGGTGAAAGTGTTGGCCTCCCTGATGAAATGAATGCATTCTATAGTCGCTTTGAACAGAAGGCCAACACGGCAATGACATCTGTCCCATCAGACTCAACTGTGCATTTTCCCAGGGTCACTGTGGAAGAAGTTAGATCGGCCTTCCCGAGGGTGAACCCATGAATAGCAAATGGCCCGGTTGAAGTCCCTGATCCGCGTCCTTTGGAAATGTATGGACCAACTAGCAAGAGTGTTCACGGACATCTTTAATCTCTCCCTACTCCGTTCTGAGAAGTATACATGACTACAATCAAGCTGTCCACAGTGTACAAATAAAGGGTACAACATTTTACCCACCTGCTTCAAGAGGACCGCTATCATCCCAGTGCAAAAATCTAGCCTATCAAGCAGCTTTTATCCACTGCAGTTTGTCAACTGCAACAACAGATCCATGGCTGATACTATCTCCCTGGCCCTACACTCATCCCTGGAACACCTGGATAAGAAGGTCACCCATGTCAGACTCCTACTCTTGGACTGCAGCTCTGCTTTCAATACTATTTTCCCAAGCTCATCTCCAAACTCATGGAACTTGGAGTCAGCACTCCCCTCTGCAACTGGATCCTTGACTTTTTGACCAATAGATCACAATCTGTGAGGACAGATGACAAATCATCCTCTAGGATAATGCTTAACACTGGTGCCCTGCAAGGACGCATTTTCAGTCCTCTACTATACTCGTTATACACTCATAACTGTGCAACCAAATACAAATCCAACTCAATTTACAAGTATATAGATGACACCACCATAGAGGGTCAGATAACAAATAATGACGAGACAAAGTACAGAAAGGAGATTGAGAACCTCGTAACCTGGTGCCAAGCCAACAACTTCTCCCTCATGTCAGCAAGGCAAAGCAGATTGTGATTGACTTCAGGAAGTGTATCACACACCCCGGTATATAAAGTACCATTGGATTATTGAACATTGATGGCTCCAAAGAAGAGATGGTCGAAAGCTTCAAGTTCTTAGAAATAAATATCACTAGCAATTTGTCCTGGATCAGCCACATAAAAGCTATGGCCAAGAAAGCACACCAACACCTCTACTTCCTTAGAAGGCTTTGTAATGCTGATATTCTGGGTTATCTTATGGATTGTATAGGATAGGCAAAAATAAGCTTTGTGGCTTCAGTCTATTCCTTTTTCGGTCATTGATTATGTGAACGTTGTGTGAAATGGATACAGTGTTGATTCATATTCATACAGATTGTAAAGTTTTGTTCTTTTTAATGTATGACCGAAATGAACTATTCATTTATTCATTCATTCAAGTTTGGCATTAACTCAACGACCCCCACCAACTTCTACAGATGCGCTGTTGAAAGATTTTATCGGGATGTATCACAGCATGGTTTGGGAACATCTGCATCCAAGTTGCAGAGTTGTGGATGTAGCCCAGACTATCAATTCAGGGACAGTTTCTTCCTAGCTGTTATTAGGCAAGTTAACTGTCCTCTCACCAGCTATAGTACAGTCCTGACCTCCCATCTACCTCATTGGAGACCTATGAATCTTTAATCGGACTTTATCTTACACAAAATGTTGTACCCTTTATTTGTACACTGTGGACAGCTTGATGTAGTCATGTACAGTCTTTTCTTTGACAGCATAACACGCGACAAAAACCTTTCATTGTACCTCAGTACACGTGACAATAATAAACTAAAGTAAGGCGTCATATTTAAATAGTATCAATCGTTTCAATTATATCATTTGGATGCCATTTTCTTTGCAACTGATAGGATAACAACTATCATACTGTATTTCAAATTAAATAATCGACACTTTAAGTTGAAACCACACACCATTGCATTCATTTTTACAAAAATGCTAAAGCATTCAAATTAATCCTGACTGGGGATCAAGAATACAACAGCTGACTATATTATCGGCTGCTTTGTTCTAGATACATCCTGATGAACAACCTGTTATAATCAACTTGATACTTCCTTTGGTGCAATTTAACTGCTCCATGTGAAAGTGCCCAAACCAATGGGACAAGCAAGAAAATCATTAAGCTTACAAGTGATTTCTTCTCTTACCAAATGTTTAATAATGAGTAGACAATCCTAAGGCATACTCTGTCATCCACCTACAACAGTAAGAAAGATACATTTGAATTTTTATAAATTAACCTGGAAAATGTATTAATGGGAATCAAAAAATAAATTTAGCAGGCTACTTTTGCCCAATATGTAAGAATGCTTTAGCTATGATGTTTATTTTGAAATATATGTATATTTAAAGTTTTGAATTCTAGTCCATGCTGAGTTCCCTGATTCAAGCATGATGTGCTACAGGGGATGTGAATATGGCAGCGATATGTTTTTGCCCAGGTGTTTATCTTTAAACTGCGAAGGCAGCTAATGGACACTTTTATTATTTCATACTTCTCTATTATGAGTGCAGAATTTCCCTGTGAAGTAGAGTGAGATTACATTAGCATAAAGTGTCACTGTGGTGAAAAGTTAGAAAGTGCTTTCTACACATCAGATCATGCTGTCAATTCTCAGAGGATGAAGCAGGTGTGAAAGATTATCACACAGCTCAACAAGTATTTATGCACAGATTGCAGAATTTTACATCCAAAAATCTCTTCAACACCACTATCGTATCTGCCTCCCCGCATCCTGCTTAATTGGCTGTAAAGCATTTGGTTCCGTCCTGAATTTATGGCAGGTGCGACATCATTTTCTTTGTTTCTGTTAACGCTCCCTCTCAGTTTAAAACAGGGTGAAGGAAAATTTCATTGTCAGCAGTGGACTTTAAACAAAATCAAGAAATTTGATTGTTCATATTTAATTGGTGTATGTCAAGCTCTTAAATAGACAAAAATGATATTAAAGTTGCGAGTTAATGCATATAAATTAACTGCAGTCCTAAAAGCCATTTTGGTAGTTACGTTGAAATATGCAAATGCGCCAAGTGCTAAACATTAAACTATACTTATGTTAGATACAGCCAGCAAATTATTTTAGCTGAATTTTACTGCTTTAATATTTTAACTAATTCACATAACAGTGAATATAATCATATGGTATACTCTGCTCAACATAAAATGTATTAATTTCACAAAATCTTCCTTTGTCTCAACGTGTGATAGTAGATTGTTCACTGTCTTAAAACAAAAAAAAAAGTGAAATTGCTTCCACGAGTAATAATGAACAAAAGCCTGGAAGTTAAAGTGTGGTATAACAGCAAAGGAATGGTTAGTACATTAATGGAACATTCTTATTTAATATAAATTATGAACTGCAACAGTAAGAAGAAATCTAAAAGCTCTAGATAATGGAGTGGTTTAAAATTAAAATGTTAAGTTATTTGAAGGTAGCATAAAATATATGTGAAAGAACGTTAAAACATGAGTTGTTTCTGAAATGAAACAATACTGCATGATATTTATATTGAAGAAAGTGATGTTCTCCTAGTATAACCCATAGCTATCTTAACTACACTTCTTCCCACCCTGCTTCCTGTAAGGATTCTACCCCCTACTCCCAATTCTTCCATCTACACCACATCTGCACCCAGGATGAGGTGTTCCATACCAGGGCATCGGAGGTGTCCACATTCTTTAGAGAACGGGGGTTCCCCTCTTCTATTATAGATGAGGCTCTCACCAGGGTCTCCTCTATATCCCGCAGCTCCACTCTTAGTCCCCATCCCCCCACTCGTAACAAGGACAGAGTCCCCCTTGTCCTCACCTTCCACCCCATCAGCCGTCGCATACAACATATAATCCTCCGACATTTTCGTCATCTCCAATGGGATCCTACCACTGGCTACATCTTCCCATCTCCTCCCCTTTCTGCTCTCCGCAGAGACCGTTCCCTCCATAACTCCCGGGTCAATTCGCCCTTCCTACCCAAACCACCCCATCCCTTGGTACTTTCCCTTGCAACCGCAGGAAATGCTACACTTGTTGCTTTACCTCCGTCCTCGACTCCATCCAAGGACCCAATCATTTTTTCCAGGTGAGGCAGAGGTTCACCTGCACCTCCTCCAACCTCATCTACTGCATCCGCAGTTCAAGTTGTCAACTTCTCTCCATCGCCAAGACCAAGGCTTGGCGATCGCTTCGTCCAACACCTCCGCTCAGTTCGTACTAACCAACCTGATCTCCGGTTGCTCAGCACTTTAACTCCCCCCTCCTATTCCCAATCTGACCTCTCTGTCCTGGGCCTCCTTCACTGCCAGAGTGAGGCCCAGCACAAATTGGAGGAACAGTACCTCATATTTCGCTTAGGTAGTTTACACCCCAGCGGTATGAACACTGACCTCTAATTTTAGATAGCCCTTGTTTTCTCCCTCCATCCCCTCCCCCTTCCCAGCTCTCCCACAAAGCCTACTGCCTCCGCCTCTTCCTTTCTTTTTCCCACCCCCCCCGACATCAGTCGGAAGAACGGTCTCGCCCCGAAACGTCGCCTATTCCTTCTCTCCATAGATGCTGCCTCACCCGCTGAGTTTCTCCAGCATTTTGTGTCTACCTTTGATTTTTCCAGCATTTGCAGTTCTTTCTTAAACATTTCTCCTAGTATAGTATTTATAGTAACATAGTTCTCTCTGAAAATAAATCTAAATATTTGACAAAAGCAGAGTAAGATGCAACTAACTGATGTCAAACTTACCTGTGATAAAACGCAGCTCCTGTCAGAACCATGGAGTATTCATTGGTCCATTTTGAGGTGTATCCCCATCGCCCTTTGCTGCTGTCCCAGTAATGACTCCGAGCTGGGTAACCAACTATCCGGTCTGGGAAACTATGCCATACAATGAAGGCAAAATCAACCTAAGAATAAAATAATAAGGTTAACAATCAGTTTTTTTTTGTTATTGGCATGCTTTCCTCTGTATTGGTAGCAAACAGCAGTGACGTTCAAATCCCACGAAAAGTACGGAATAAATATTCCTGCAGCATATGTTTTGAAATTCTGAGAATGAACAAAAACAATCTAAGATTCTAGATCTTTCTCCACAAAAGAAAATTGAGGAAATATTCCGTTTGCATATTATTTAGCAGAAACCTCTACCTTTTAAGCATTTCAAATCTTGCTTGATGAAGGTGGAAAGGAACTTTATTGGGATGTTACTCTGTAGTCTTTAGTGGGAACAATGGATAAACTGGATTGTTCTCTGGAATCGAAATGGCTATGCAGAGGTTTAACAGAAGCATTCAAAATTATGGGTTATTGATGAAATAAATAAATAAGGATGAACTCGTTTATTAGTACAAGGTCAATTACAGATGGTGATGAGTCAGAGTATAGAAGTGAGATCGACCGACTGACCAAATGGTGCCAGCTCAACAACCTGGCTCTCAATATCAGCAAAACCAAAGAACTGATTGTGGACTTTGGAAGAGGAAGGTTGAAACCACAATCCTGTTTACATCAATGGGACGATGGTGGAGAGTCAAAAACTTCAAATTCTTGTGCGTGCATATTTCCGATGATCTCTCCTGGAGCTAGCACACAGATGCAACCATAAAGAAAGCACACCGGCGCCTCTACTTCCTGAGATGATTACGGAGATTCGGTATGTCAAAGAGGATTCTCTTGAACTTCTACAGGTGCACATTAGAGAGCATACTGACTGGTTGGATCGTCCAGGAGCGGAAAAGACTGCAAAATGTTGTAAACACTGCCCAGGCCATCACCGGCTTTGACCTCCCCACCATCGAAGGGATCTATCGTAGTCGCTGCCTCAAAAAGGCAGCCAACATCATCAAAGACCTACACCATCCTGGCCGCACACTCATGTCACCACTGCCATTGGGAAGAAGGTACAGGAGCCTGAGAACTGTAACGTCCAGGTTCAGGAACAGCTTCTTCCCTACAGCCATCAGGCTATTAAACACTATAACCTCATAATCTATGAACTACAATAGATTATTATCTATCTATACATAACTAAAACTCTGATCTTGTTATCTTCCGGTTTGGCGGTCTTTCTATTTGAGCAAAAACAGTTCGCCAGTTTACTCATCTTTCTCCTATGCTGCAAATGCACCAAGTTTTGTTCTGATCGGTTGAATGTCGTAAATGTTAGCGAGGTTTAAACATCTTAAAAACCGCACGAGCGCAGATCGATCTCTTCTCCTGCAAGTCAACGCCACGCTTATTAGTCTCTTCCCCTGTCACTCCCCGGGATGGTCCGCCCCTTCCTGCGCCATTGCGTCTTTACTGGAGCTGAGGATGGCCGGCAGAGGTTTCCAATCGGACTTTCGGTGGGACCCGAAGCAGCCCAGCCTCAAGCAGCAGCCCCGCCACAAGCAGTAGCCCAGCCCCAAGCAGCAGCCCAGCGTTGGAGACCCAGCCCAGCCCGGAGTCGGAGATGTCGCCGATGTCGCCAAAGTCGCCAAACGGAAAGCGGAGACTCTGATCACGGAGGAGGAGAATGACCAGCGACCAGCGCCCGCTGTGAGTCCCCATCGCACCACCAATTCCAGTCACTACCCCTCTGGTCCCCTTCGCTGGCTCCTCCCCTGTCCCCATGATGCCCCCCTCTCCCCCAAGGCTCTTCCCCGTCTTTTCTCCGAGCTCACTCCCTCCTGCCCACACCCCTCTCCCACACAACTCACTCCCTCCCCACAACCCTCCCCTCCCCCACAACACAACCCCCCCCTGCCCCCACAAACCCCCCGTCCCCACAACTCCCCCACAACCCCCCCCCCCAACTGCCCCCCCCCGCCCCCCACAACCGCCCCCCCCCCCCCCCCCCCTCCGCTCACACACCCCTCCCCTGGTCACACACCCCTCCCCCTGCCCACACCCCTCCAACATACACACACCCCTCCCCACACACACCCTCCCCCACACACACCCTCCCCCACATCCTTCCTCCCACATCCCTCCTCCCACACCCCTCCTGCCCACATACACACCTCCCCCCACTTCAGACACCCCCCACCACACTCCCCCTCCCCCAAATCCCCCCTCCCCACCCTCTCCCCCCCTCCTACACCTCCCAGTCTACACACATCCCTCCTCCCTTCCCACCCCTCACACCCATTTCCCTCCCCCCTCCCCTCCCACACATGAAGAGGAGGGGGAGAGAGTGCTCGGGGATGAGGGGAAATGAACCGCGCCTGCGCAGTTAGGGGCTATGGGTGAGTGGTGGAATATTGCGTTGGGGGAACGGGTTGTGTTGGGAGAACGGATGAGTGGTGGAATATTGCGTTGGGGAATGGGTTGAGTTGGGGGACCAGGCCTCCCGTGTGATGGGACTCAATTGGTCCCATTTAGTCTAGTTATTATTATTATTGCACTGTTATAGTTAGTTCTTTTTTTTCTGAGTTTTTGTTATATTATTTATTATGATTACATAAAGAATTTCATTGTTCTATCTGGAACATATGACAATAAATCACTCTCGACTCTTGATAAACAGAGTACAAAATAGTTAAGATAATTTGCAAAGGAACTGATGCAGATGTTGACAATTTATTTCCTATATTGAGTTTTACAATCTGACCAGAAAGGGTGGTAAGATAAAGACTCAACTGCGACTTTTAAGAGAAACTAGATACAATTGAAATGTTTCATAAGATTTTTTGGATTTACATGGAAAGATTGTGGATTGTTTCCACAGACCCAATGGATTGCATGCTTTCTTCCTGAATGGTTTATTATTTTACAAAATATTAAAAGAAAATTCAAATATCCTCCTGCAGATATGTAATCTGGATATTGCAATGAGGAAAAATACAATGCACAGTAGAAGCTCATTAACCAGCGACAAGGAAAGAGAATGAGTAATTCAATTGTTTGTCAGTTATACAAGTAGTGTAATATTCAGTGAATAATTATAAAATATATTATTAAAGCCAGTTTCATGTTTTATATACTGTGCTCTCATTGGAATTGAAAGAATGTTGCTGCTAAGAAAATGAACACAACTAAAATAAATTGTGATTGTTCGAGGAGTCGATGTATCTGACATAGCTTCACCAATTTTTGTAGCTGATCTATATCTGGCTCTATGCCATGACAATCTTCCTCGCAGTCCACAAATCCAGCCATCTCGG
Organism: Amblyraja radiata; assembly: GCF_010909765.2. Classification (NCBI taxonomy): domain Eukaryota; kingdom Metazoa; phylum Chordata; class Chondrichthyes; order Rajiformes; family Rajidae; genus Amblyraja; species Amblyraja radiata. The sequence continues at coordinate 64,572,511 of NC_045960.1, forward strand.
TGTCATCTGCAAACGTAGCAATTTATAAGCAAGTCATTCATATATAACAACAGATGCCCCAGCCAGATCCTTGTGGAAATCCACTGGTCACAGATAATTCATTTAGGCATTAAAACCTTGACCATTAGATTGGGTGAAAAATAGTGAAAAATCTAAATATTACATTTTTTTAAATCGCCGACATGTTTTGGTTCTGGAGAAATCTGTGCAGTCACAATAGCACTTGCATATAAATAGTTTCAAAACATTATATTTGTTTTGGAGGCTTAGATGTATATTTCAATAAAATATTATTGGAATAAAAATAATCAAACTCTGTAAACATGACTGCCGGGTATGAAGTTCGAAGCTGGTTTAGTATAACAGATTTAGTTGTGAGACAATGATTGAAATGATTACGAAGATTGCGTGTCTGGTATAAGATTAGTGGGGCAAGCTGGATTTAGGAATATGGGATAGAGAGGTGACTTAATTAAAAGGATCACAATCAAATGCTTGCTGAGAAGGCCTCACCATGCCTGAAGTGCCCAACAATGGTAGGTACGATGACAATTTGATACAATGGCACCTAAATGTACCAAAAATGGAGCACTGAACATAAAACATGCCACGTGTGGCTACTAGCTACAATTATAGTCCAAGAAAGGGTTAGCTCAGCAAAATTTGAATATACTTCCTTTCCATAAATGTGAGCATCCATGGTAACACCAGCATCTCCAAATTCCTCTATACATCACACACTGCCCTAACCTGGAAATGTATTATCACTGAGCTATTCGAATTCTATGCCTAACACTACTCTAAATTCTGAAAGGGAATTAGGAATGGGTAATATATGCTGAGCATGCCTTTAATAACCACATTCAATAAATGAATAAAAAATGTTTTTGATTTTTAATTACTACTAGTATCTTAACATCTGTTGTTAAGGCAATATAGACCAGAATTACACACTGCTTTACATTCATAATTATTTACATAAAACCAATATATTTCATCCTCATAACCTTTTTTTTTTTTTTAGAAAATGTATGTAAAATATTGACAGTGTGATGTTATGAAGGTCTGCTATGTGAATCTGCATTTATATTTACAGCTCACAGATTAACATGTATTTACAGCCAATACATTATTTTACTTTTCAATTAACCAGCTTGAATCAGTAAAGAAATGTTTAGACATGTAGTTTTTGAGATTTCTTTCATGAAAACCCAATCGAAAATGACAAATAGCCATCAGCTGTTTTCTCAGGTTTCCATCCGCACACATCTTATTTCTATTTTTTGTCACAATAAAAACTATTATTTTGTAATGTTTGATTTATGTTAAAGATTTATTGAAAGTATTTCTCAGCAGACTGGACTTTCCTACTTGACATATTCTTCTGTCCCGTTGTGTCTCCGAGGGAGCGCCCTAATTTACTGCCAATTAGGAGGAAATTCATGGCAGTTTTTTTTTACTGATGACAAAGTTGCCTCAAGGAACTGAAATTCAGACACTTCATGAAAGAACTTTCTAGACATCAGAGACTGAAAATTTCATCAGTCTGGCTGAGGCTTGTGGACAATATTTCTTGCCATTTAGATCCTCCCAGTTGTATTTACATATTTTTCCGTGAAATGTAAAAGCATTATAAATTTTAGAAACAAGGATTTTATATGTAATGATATTATTTATTTTGATTAATTTCTGCAACACAATAATGTGATTATTATAATGCCTAAATGGAATATTTGAAAGGTTCATTATACTGGAACAATCTGTTCTGAATCACAGCTGCAATGTCATTGCGAGGCTCAATTTGACAAGATTTTAGAAAGCTGCCGATTCTATGGGGAATAGCCTCTGGTCTCAGTGCTTAATTGGCATAACCAAGCATTGAATTTCAATTTTATTTTCCCCTCCCCCCAAGCTGCCATATGCATTCTTTACCACTCTAACTGCTTGTATTGCCACTTTCAGGGAGTTATGTATGGACTTGGACCCCAAGATCCCTTTGTACATCAATTTTGTTAAGGGCCACGCCATTAATTGTATATGTTCCCCTTACATTTGACCTTCTAAAGTACAACACCTCACACTTGCATGGATCAACATCTACCATTTCTCCACCCATTTCTGTAGCTCATTTATATCATGCTCTATACTTTGACAGCCATCCTCGCTGTCCGCAACCCCAGTATATATCACACAAACAGCAGAAGCCCCAGGACAAATCTCTGCAGAACTCCACAGGTCATTGAATATTGTCCTGCCATCATAATCCTCTATCTCAGATCATTAAGCCAGTTCTGAATCTATATAACCACGCCACTGTTAATCCCTTGCATGCTGATCCTCTGGATCACCTACTGAGAGAATTTATCAAATGCCTCACTAAGATCCATGCAGACAATATTGAACATCTTCGTCCCCTCCTCAAAAACTCAATCCAATTTGTAAGCCACAACCTGCCATGTGTAAAGCATGCTAACTGTCCCTAATTATTCCATTATCTTTCAAATGGGAGTAAATCCTATCTTGAAGAATTCTCTCCATTGTATCCCTATCATTGACATGAGGTACGCCAGCCTATAATTCCCTGGATTGTCTCTATGTCCCTTGTTGACTAAAGAAACACTAGCTACTCTCCAGTACCGCAGGACCTCGCCTGAGGCTAGAGAAGATGCAAAGATCTTCATCAACGTTCCCATACTCCTCTCTTGCCTCTTTCAATAATGTGGGATGGATCCCAGCAGGTCCTGTGGATTTATCCACCTTAATGCTCTTCAAGAGCCCCAAAACCTCCTTAATCTCAAACTGCCATTGCATATTAGTATTCTCCGCACTGATCTCACTGTCCTCCATCTCCTTTTCCATGGTGAAAACAGATGCAGAATAAATGTTTAATACCTTGCCTCCTGGGATGGAGGTGAGGATGATCCTAATGTGGTCTCTTATACATCGGCAAGACCAAGGATAGACTCGTTAACCGTTTCGACGAATATATGCTCAGTCCACCATGGCCAAACGCATCTCGCGATTACTAACCATTTTAACTCCTCTTCCCATTTTCATACTGACCTTTCTGCCCTGGCCCTCTTCCATTGCCAAAGTAAGGCCACATGCAAACTGGAGGAACATCACATTTGGTTCTGTTTGGATAGCTTACAACCCAATGATATGAACATTGAATTCTTCAATTTTAGGTAATGACCAACCACCCTCCACCAACCTTTCTAATCCTCGCTCCCCCCCATCCCCCTTTCCCCATTCCCTGTCTTGTGGCCCACTTCTACTCACACCTACTTTTCCCTTCCCACCAACGTTCTTTCCTCCAGATATACAATTCGCAACTCTTCAATTCTTTTGGCTCAAACCTTCTGTATTTTCATCTCTGACCTTTGTCCAATTGTCTACCTATTAAAAAAAAAACGTCACCTGTATCCATTTATCACTTCCCAGCTTTTGTCCCGGTCCTCCTCTCTTTCAGCTTTCTTCTCTCCCTACCACAATCGGTCTGAAGAAGGATACCAACCTGAATTGCCAGCTATCCATGTTCTCCAAAGATGTTGCCTGCCCTGCTACGTGACTCTTGTACTTTGTGGGTTTTTTTGTAAAACAGTATCTGCAGTTTATTGGTTCTGAATTGTGTATAACGTTGGGATGTTATGTTACAATTGTACAAGACATTGTTGAATATTGTGTTCAGATTTGGTCACCTTGCTATAGGAAAGATGCCATTCAGCTGGGAAAAAGTGCACAGAAGATTTATGAGGATGTTGCCAGGACTTGAGTGTATGATCTATAGGGAGAGATTGGGTAGGTTAAGACTTTATTCCTTGGAGTGCAAGAAGATGAGGAGCTATCTTATAGAGGTGTATAAGATCATGAGGGGAATCAACAGGGTGAATGCACGGAGTATTTACCCCAGGCAGGAGAATCGAGAATTTGGCTCCTTAGATTTAAGGCTAGAGGGGAAAGATTTAGTGGAAACCTGAGGGGCAACTTTTTCACACAGATGATAGTAGGTGTATGGATCAAGTTGCCAGAGGAAGTCGTTGAGGGAGGTACAATAACAACATTTTAAAGGTAGTTGTTCAGATAAATAGTTAGGAACGGTTTAGAGTGACATGGACCAAACGCAGCAAAATGAGGCTAGCTTAGATACGGCGTCTTGGTTGACAAGGGCAAGTTGAGCCGAAGGGTCTGTTTCCTTGCTATACGACTCTAGACCTCTAATGTCTAATTCCAGATATGAGATTTGATATAACAAATTGGCTATGTTGAATAATTTAAATGAATATCCTGTGACACTAGAGGTGACGTTGTTGATCTGACAATACATGAAGAATAATTTTGCAGAGGCTTTTGAAGTTGCAAAGAATGATTACACACCCATGGTATCACTCTGTCATCCCCCCCCCCCCTCCCCCAGTGCTCTTAAGGAGAGCAAACATTTTCATTTTTCTCCTAAAGCAGGTGATACAAATGTTTTAGAATCACAAAGTCATAGCATAGGTTTAGTTTTGAAAACCAAAGTGTTTAATTCAGACAACAAATGACAATTTTAATTTGAAGTCTGTCTTCAGGAGCCCTGACATTAATACATTCATGGGCACTTATTATTTTGCCATTTTCCAAAACAAATTTCCATCTAACGGAAAGATTAATGTTGATGGGAAAAGAAACTTGAGGTGATCAAAACTGAACACAATACTCACCAATGTCTTGTAGTGAAAAGGATAGTTTTAATTGGGAAAAATATTTTAGGCTTCCAATGTTAAGGTTTGCGATTTTGAAATGAAAAGAAAATGGACAAGGTACCAAATACATTCAACACCTCTCTTATGGCCGTTTATTAACAGCACCTTACAGAATTAACAAGTTAATACCCAAAGATTTGAGAGACAGTGTAAGATTCACTTTTGTAGAATTTATGTGATAAACAAGTAAATAAATAAACACAAACACAAACACACAAAATGTCTTTCGTTTTCAAGTCCCGTTTCTTGATGCATTTGAGAGGATGAGACTTCAAGTTACGGAAAATCATGATACAGACCATTTTCTCAGAATTAAATCCATCCTGATTTCTTGCCATTTGGAAATAGGCATGCTTGTTTAATGACTTAATTAGGTATGTATTGGCCCTGTCCCATGGTGCGAGTTCATTCAAGAGCTCTCCTGAGTTAAAAAATCAAACTCGTGGTAAGCACGGAGAATTAACATAGCGGGTACGTCGGAGCTCGGGGACGTCTCTTAGCAGCTCGTAACGCTAATGGCAGATACTCGGGAAGACTCACTAACGGCAGGTAAGCTCGGGAATACTCGTGAAGATTTTTCAACATGTTGAAAAATGTCAACGAGAGCCTTGAGTACCAACGAGTGGCCATTACCGTAAATCTCCGAGTTCGAATCAAGGCAAACTCAGGAGAATTCTTTGAATGAACTCGTACAATGGGACAGGGCTTTTAGTATGATTTCATCTGAGAATTATCATTAGCATGAGCCAACTCCATTGCATCACTTTTATGTGCAATGTGGACATTTAATGATAAAGGTGCTAATCAATCCAATTTCTTGACTATGATTTAGGCAAGAAATTATGAAAGGTCGGGATTGCTGGTTGAAGGCATTGCTACCAGCACTGGGAGAATTTTGCACAGTCATGATTATGTACATGTTATGCTCTGATGAAAGTCAGAGGGATGCTGACAAGATGACGAAAGGCAAACCATGAAAGCATTTGATCTTAAAATGTAGCAGTTTCAATGAACTAGATATTCATATGGTTGATAAATGCAGGAATAATGGTAACAAGGACCATAATGTTTATTACGATACAGGAAGGAGGGATTTGGAAGACTTATGTTTTTATTGAAGATTGAAGGCTAGCCAGGAATTGGGAATCCAAGCTTGTATCCTGATAAATAATCCAGTCAAATCAATGAGCAAAGTTGCAAACCGAATTTTACCAATTGCTGACTTACCTCATTGTTTGACAGCACGGTATCTTCATCTAAACTGAGGACAGCATCTGTCTGGATGACACTGTATGGGAAAAAACGGTTGCTCATACTCTGTAAAAAAAAAAATAGACACTGTAAGATTATCACCCTTAAATTTAGATTTAACTTCCTTACAAGACACGTCTGTCTAGTAAATTGTTTTTTATTGCTATTTTCTACTTTATCCAAAATTAAAAAATCATTTACAACATAATCTTCTGTAATTGTAAAGTAAAACTATTATAATTCAATTTTTTTTTATAGAAGCAAACAATTATTAGTAAACTTCATGTTAATTGTTATATAATATTTGTAAATAGGGTTGATTTATCTTCCTCAACGTAGCTTTAAATTCCACTTCCATTTTTGTTCGGTATCATTTTTGAAGGTATTCATTGCCGGATCTATTTCAGATAAGGCCACTAAAAATATGCAAATTTGATTCTTACACAATTGACATTTTAAGCTCCCAATGGACAAGGTGTACATTTACCAACCATGTAATCAAAATGCCACTCCCACCAATCATTTAACCAGTGATTGCACACTTCTCCCCATCACTGACAATTAATGACAATAAAGGGTCAGGGTTTGAAAGTTAATGTCAAGGGGAGTGTGTGTGGTGTGTATATATCTCACCTTGACATCATAACTTGAATCCATGACCTTTTACCCACTATCAGGACCTCACTTTCCAATGGGTTCCAGGGCCCATCCCCAATTAGTTTGCTTTGTGTGTTCTGCATTGGGTCAGTATGTGAAATAATGACCAACCCTCTGGGTTGTCAATTCAACTGTGCCTGCACCATGAGTCCTTAATCCCAATTGAATTTAACAATCGTGTAGTCATGACCAAAACCGTTCAAAGTGCTTCTACCAGGAGGCCTTGGATCAAATACTCACGTGAAAATCACATTCTACTTGTATTGTGGGTGGGAGAGGGAAGGTCAAGTATTTTTGTGCTTGGGTGTTGGTGGGTAAAGTTGGGGTGGGAACTGGGGCAGACTGGGGAATGAAGGCAAGAATGAGTCTGTGTGTGGGGTGCAATAGTAGGGAATGGGAGTAGGATATACAGATCAGGAGCTCAGAAGATAGTCTGTACCTTGATTTTCATAAGGCCTTTCATAATGTTCCATGTAAGAGGTTATTATAGAAAGTAAGAATACATGGGGCTCTTTGAGAATGCTGAAAGTGACTAGTGAGAAGCCACAGACATCAGTACTTGGCTCCCAGCTATGCATAGTTTATATATTAATGATATATATGAGGAAACAATGTATTATTTCTAGGTTTGATCATGACAAGAAGCTGGCTGGGATCGTGAATTGTTTGGAGGATACAAAGGAACTTCTAGGCAAATTGGACAAGTTAAGTCAGTGGGCAAATACATGGGATGTGCAATTGAATTTGTGGGGCCATTGTCAGAGATATTTATATCATTAATACCCAGAGGCTGGTGATGGAAGACTGGAGGGTGTCTAAAATTCAGCCTCTTTTAAAAAAAAATACTGAGGTAAAGCGTGGAAACCACAGACTGGTGAGCCATGGGGTGCAGGTACATATTTCCATGAAAGTGGCAACGTATGTGGACAGGGCAGTGAAGAAGGCATTTGGCTTGCTTGGCTTTGTCAGTCAGATACTGAGTACAGAGAATCAGGGTGTCATGTTACAGCAGGGCCATACTTGGAGTACCATGTACAGTTCTGGCTGCCCTGCTATTGGAAGCATCTCATTAAACTGGGAAGTCTGCAAAAGAGATTTATGTTATCAGGTTTAAGGGGTTTGAGTTGTAAGAACAAGCTGGATAGGCTGGGTCTTTCTTCCCTGGTGTATAGGAGGTGGAGCGATGACCATTGCAGATAGCTATAAAATCATGAGGAGTGTAAAATCATAGAAAGATAAGAACCACACCTTTTCCAAGGGATTAGGAGTCTAAAACCAGAGGGCATATGTTTAAGGTACAAGGGGACCTCTTTCACACAGAGGATGTTGCCTACATGGAACAAGTTGCCAGAGGAAGTGGGAGAGGCAGATACAATTATGACATTTAAAAGGCACTTGAACAGGTGTATGGACAGGAAAGGTATGGAGGCATTTTGGCCAAGCCATCGGACAATGGTCATGAACTTGATCAGCATGGATGTATTGGATTGAAGGGCATATTTCCATGCCATGACATGGTAGTTTGCAAGCAGCTGAACATTGGCACAAATTAGTGCAAAATAATTCACTAGATTCAAGATTCAATTTAATTGTCACATGTACCAATTAAGGTACAGTGATATTTGAGTTATCATACAGCCATACTAAATAAAAAAGCAAAAATGCACAGCACATAAAATAAAGTTTAACATAAACATCCACCACAGTGGAATCAACGTTCCTCACTGTGATGGAAGACAATAAAGTTCAACCACCTTCCTTCTTTGTTCACCCGTGGTGGTCGGGGCCTTGAACCCTCCGCAGTGCCGCTGCTCAAGCCCTCTCGTCGGGATGATCGAAACTCCGGCATCGGGACAGATCGTAACACTCCGCGGCATGGAGCTCTCAAGTCGGCCACTTCTTACCGGTGACCGCTGCTTCACGGTGTTAAAGTCCACAGGTCCCACGGTCGGAGCTCCAACACTAGCGATCCTCGGTAAAAGATCCCAGGCTCCGCAATGTTAAGTCCGCGCCGCACCCGTGGCTTGAAACTCCAGGCCGGTCCCCAGTAAAGGCCGCACCACTCCACGTTGTAGGCCGCAGGGGGGACGGAGATGCGACACGGAGAAAAATCGCATCTCCGTTGGGATAAGTGACTGGAAAAAGTTTCCCCCTAATCCCCTCCACCCACCCCCCACATACAACATACCAAGAGACATTAAAACATTCAGGACATACTTTAAATAATAAAAACAGAGAAGGGACAAGACAGACTGCTGGCGAGGCGGCCATTACGGACGCCACCCAGTGGTGATTTTATTCAATGTTAAAAAGTAAATAATTGTTCAAGTATGATACATATAGTAAATTACGCGTGTGATGCCTGTGGCTTTATTTTTGTTTTCATTTCATGCATTTTATCTCACTGATAAAGCTCAATTAAAAAATTGGTCTGCATTTTTATTTGATGAACCAAAAGATGCTTTTAAAACCCATCAGTTTCATTTTTTTTGCTGGTCTGGTACATTTTTGTGGTGTATTTTGATGTTAACTTAATAGATTTGGCAAACAATGTTTTAGGCTCTCCTTCGATTCCCACTGATGCTTTTCATTTAATTCCCACTTTTCCTTACATCTGTACATCTGAAGTTAAGCCAGATGTTTCTCTTGAGACTTTATGTTTCAGCCACTTTTCTCCAATAAAAAGAATTCATAGTTGAGCTACATAAAGTTAGTACAAATCATGCAGCTCGGGATTTTGCGCAGCTGCAAATACTTTAGCCAATTTTGCTTGTCAGCTGCTTTCACGTTAAGTTTTACTATTCTAAGGCGCTGAAGCATTTTGTACTACCTGTACTGTAAATTATGAAAAAGTGAACTAAATGTAGTAAAGCTAGTTAGATATAGAAACATAGAAAATAGGTGCAGGAGTAGGAAATATCCATATAGTAACTGCAGAACTAATGTAAAACATGGAATACACTAATGTAATAAATAAATAATCACAAAACTTTGGTAGTGGGTTTCACGCATACATGTTCCACCTCTTTGCCAAAGAGGATATTCATGTTATCCAACAGATCTAATTTTTCATAAGCTTCAGTAGCAAATTTGATTTCAGTATTAAACTGATTTCCACAATCTGCCAATCATTACCTCATTCTAATGGCACATTGTCTGAAATTTCTTCTGCAACCACTGGGCCAAAGGAGCATCTCTTGATTAGTCAGATTTGCATTTTTTCACATACAATAGTGTATTGAAACATACACATTTGCAGTAATGCATCCACTCAGATTGCATTCTTGGCATTTAATTTTTCTTGTACAACTAATACAGGGTTAAAAAGAGAGGCATAGTGTTGGATATTTCCACCCTGAGAAAAGATTCTGACTGTACCCTATCTATGCCTCTCATAATTTTATACAATTCTATCAAGTCATAAGAATATGTCATAGGAGCTGAATTAGGCCATTGGGCTTATCAAATCTACTCTATCTTTCAATCATGGCTGATCTATATTTCCCTCTTAACCTCATTCTCCTGCCTTTTCCCCTTAACCTTTGACATCCATAACTAATCACGAGCCTGTTAATCTCTGCTTTAAAAATACCCAATGACGGCCTCCACAGCTGTCTGTGGCAATGACTTCCACAAATTCACCACACTCGGGCTAAAGAAATTCCTCATCTTTTTCTAAATATTCATAATTTTATTTTGAGGCTGTGCTCCCTCACCTTAGACTCTCCCACTAGTGGAAACACACCATAAGTACAGGACCAATGTTTGTGATTTAGTAGCAGGCCCAGGGTTAAGCCCATTGTACATTTATATGAGTCTAGGGACAGAAATTCTGCAAGGATAAAAAATGCATGTGCAAGAGAGGCAGAAGCCCCTCCTCGAAGATAGACACAAAATGCTGGAGTAACTTAGCGGGTTAGGAGCTTCTCTGGAGAAAAATAATAGGTGACATTTCGTGTCGAGACCCTTCTTCAGATGGAAAGTCAAGGGAAAGGGAAACTAGACACCCTGCGGCTGTCACACTACTCAACAATGTACCTCGGTGATTGCCAATCGCCCCCCCCCCCCGGATACTCCTCCCACCAGGAAAACACTATGACTGTATGCATGTAAATAGATGTATTTATTGCTCATGTTCTATGTCGCTCTTCCAGGGAGATGCTAACTGTATTTCGTTGTCTCTGTACTGTACACTGACAATGACAATTAAAGTTGAATCTGAATTTGAATCTGAATCTAGAAGTATACCCTTGCATTCCCTCTTTCTGCCTCTCCCCCATCCTAGTCATCCTGATAATTTCACTATTTGCATCCATATATCCTTTCATTATCACTTCTTCCACAGCCAACAATGGACCATTGTGGTCTCCACCTTCCCATGATCATCGGTATGGGCTCTGATTTGTTCAAAACTCTAGTTTGGACCAGACACTGGTGATCAAAGCTCATGCCTAATTTTTAATTATTTATTATTCCAGCAACTTATTATTCATATCTAAACATAAAAGAGGAATGTCTAATGTTAGAGATCGGAAGTAAAATGACACTACTATTTTCCAAGATTCATAAAGTACCCAAAAATAATATCAAATTACCATGTCTTAATGTTTCACCATCACTTTAATATAGTGTGTTTTCCCTTTGCCGTTGAATCCCACATAGTGAATGGATTCAGAAGTTATATATTTTTTAAATCTTGCATTACCTAAAGATGTTTATTTACATTTGGGTCTCTTATTTCCAAACAATTGAAACTGAACATATTAAATCATTCATTTATTTGTGCAAAAAATGTAATGGCAGTCTGCTGACATTGACCCGTTTCTCCTTACCCTTCCCTTCCCCCCAACCCTATCCTGTTGTTCATAGTGGGGACTCTGGCCTTGTCGACCATGAACTAATTCTGATAGTTTAGTCAGCTCCTCTTTTTGTATACTGTATATTCTTCCACATTAGTAAACCACATTAACTAAAAGCTGATATGTACATTTACCCCTAAAACCTTTTTCAGTTAATAGTATAGTTGCTTGATTTGTGAGAAAACATAGCCTTAAAATCATGAGATTTTAAACAACCTTCTATGGATTTAACAAGGTCAATATACTGCTCAGTTAAGAAGAGTGACCAAAAAAATGTTGTTTTCAATTGAAATTAGTCAAATATCATGAAGTTGCTTAAAACAGACCCACCTTGCTTTCTCCTTCAATCACAGTTATAGGCACTGGGGTGGATGGCCACTTGTTCTTGGCAGGTAAAGGCCTATCACAGTTCCATAACACTACAATCTTAACAAAAAGTATATGTATTAATTGGCTTGTCAAATGAAAAACACTGTTTTCATAGGAGCTTGATCAGAAGAGATCAGAGAGAGAGAACATTCTAGACAAAACTTTTTCACTGAAGTTCTCTTAAAGTTTACCCGTTTATAAAAAAATAGGTTAATTAATTTTCTATTATATTTAATATACTTTTTAAATATCAACATGAGTTAAAGAAAATGTATTAAACTCTTTACATAATAATATATACATTTTACGTTTTTTTACATTTCTATTTATTTATTTATTTATTTGTTTTAAATTTAATTCTTTATTTCGAACAGAATAAAAGAGTAAAAAGCAAGTGTGAAACAGCATACAAAAACAAAACAAGAATATATATAAAGTGTCATAAACAATATCTATAAATAAATGAAATCGTATGTGTCCGAAAAGGAGCAGGATGAAGCCAAAGCTTATTAATTCCCACCCCTTATTCAACTGCTTATAATTATCTTATACAAATTTATCAGCTATATGTACACCATATGTACACCAGCAGCAATATGTACACCAAATTACTTACATTTATACACTAATCAAATATATACAAAGCCATACAAAAAAAAGAGAAACAAAAGAAAAAAAGAAAAGAAAAAACCCTCATATACTATACAGTATCTCTTAGTCATATATACAACCCATCACCCTATAATCACCATTCCCAATACAATCAGAAGAACAAATATCCCACTTACAATCACCTATCCTCATCCCAATATCCTTTTAAAAATTTGTTTTTGTACACCTATTTAAACTGAATTATGTTTGTGCTAAGTTTTATCTCCTGTTCCAGACCATTCCACAAATTCACCCCACAGATTGCTATGCACATACTTTTAAGAGTTGTTCTGACATTGAGTTTTTTTAAATTATGTTCCCCTCTCAAATTATACCCACCCTGTCTTTCCATAAACAGTTTTTGTAGATTTCCTGGAAGTAAATTATTTCTTGCTTTGTACATGATTTGTGCAGTCTTAAATTTAACCAGATCGGTGAACTTCAGTGTATGTGGCTTTAAGAATAATAAATTGGTATGTTCAAGATATCCAACGTTATTGATAATTCTTATTGCTCTTTTTTGTAATGTTCACAACGGCTGTAGGTTGGTTTTGTAGGTGTTACCCCATATCTCCACACAGTAACTCAGATATGGCAATATGAGTGTATTATACAATGTAATGGTTTGTGGCCCAGAATGTGTCTTGATTTTCCCAACATTGCTATAGACTTTGCCAGTTTTGCTTTGACGTGGTTTATATGTGGTTTCCAGCAGATTTTGTGGTTGAAGATTACACCAAGAAATTTATTTTCATATACTCTTTCTATACTTATGTTATCTATTTTCAATTGTACTTGAGGGTTTGTTTTATGTTTTCCAAATTAAGGAAAGAACTAGAAATAGAGCCTGGATATAGGGTGCAAGTTGAATCAAGAGTTAAAATTGGCATGTTATGGGAGATTTCAACATGCAGGTAGACTGGGAAAATCAGGTTGGTACTGGACCCCAAGAAAGGGAGTTTGTGGAGTGCCTCCATGATGGATTCTTGTATTGGAGCAGCTTGTATTGGAGCCTACCAGGGAGGAGGCAATTCTGGATATAGTGTTGTGTAATGAACTGGATTTGATAAGGGAACTTGAGGTTGAGGAGCCATTAGGAGGTAGTGACCATAATATGGTAAGTTTTGAACAAAGGGGGCTATGGAGCCATGAGGGAGGAGCTGGCCAAAGTTGACTGGAAAGATACCCTAACAGGGATGACAGTGGAACGACAATGGCAGGTATTTCTGGGAATAATACAGAAGGTGCAGGATCAGTTCATTCTTAAGAGGAAGAAAGATTCCAAGGGGAGTAAGGGCAGCTGTGGCTGACAAGGAAAGTAAGGACAGTATAAAAATACAAGAGAAGAAGTACAACGTAGCAAAGATGAGCGGGAAGCAAGAGGATTGGGTAATGCTTAAAGAGCACCAGAAGACAACTAAAAAGGCAATAAGGGCAAAAAAGATGAGGCTGGATAAGCTAGCCAAGAATATAAAGAAGGATAGTAAAAGCCTCTTTAGGTATGTGAAGAGGAAAAATATAGTTAAGACCAAAGTTGGATCCTTGAAGACTGAAAAGGGTGAATTTATTATGGGGAACAAGGAAATGGCAGATGAGTTGAACAGGTACTTTGGATCTGTCTTCACTAAGGAGGGCACAAACAATCTTCCTGATGTACTAGTGGCCAGAGGATCTGGGGTGACGGAGAAACAGAAGGAAATCCACATTAGGCAAGAAATTGTGTTGGGTAGACTGATGGGACTGAGGCTGATAAATTCCCATGGCCTGATGGTCTGCATCCCAGGGTACTTAAGGAAGTGTCTGTAGAAATCGTGGACGCATTGGTGATAATTTTCCAATGTTCTATAGATTCAGGATCAGTTCCTGTGGATTGGAGGGTAGCTAATGTTATCCCACTTTTTAAGAAAGGCGGGAGAGAGAAAACAGGGAATTATAGACCAGTTAGCCTGACATCGGTGGTGGGGAAGATGCTGGTCAATCATAAAAGATGAAAGAGTGGCACATTTGGATAGCAGTACCAGGATCGGTCCGAGTCAGCATGGATTTACAAAGGGGAAATCATGCTTGACTAATCTTCTGGATCTTTTTGAGGATGTAACTAGGAAAATGGACAAGGGAGAGCCAGTGGATGTAGTGTACCTGGACTTTCTGAAAGCATTTGATAAGGTCCCACATAGGCAATTACTGAGGAAAATTAGGGCACATGGTATTGGGGGTAGAGTGCTGACGGATAGAAAATTGGTTGGCAGACAGGAAACAAAGAGTAGGGATTAACGGGTCCCTTTCAGAACGACAGACAGTGACTATTGGGGTACCGCTAGTCTCGGTGCTGGGACCGCAGTTATTTACAATATACAGCAATGATTTAGATGAAGGGATTCAAAGTAACATTAGCAAATTTGCAGATGACAGAAAGGTGGGTGGCAGTGTGAACTGTGAGGAGGATGCTATGAGAATGCAGGGTGACTTGGACAGGTTGGGTGAGTGGGCAGATGCATGGCAAATGCATTTTAGTGTAGATAAATGTGAGGTTATCCACTTTGGTAGCGAAAATAGGAAGGTAGAATATTATCTAAATGGTGTCAAGTTGGGAAAAGGGGAAGTACAACGGGATCTGGGGGTCCTTGTTCATTAGTCAATGAATGTAAGCATGCAGGTACAGCAGGCAGTGAAGAAAACGACTGGCATGTTCGCCTTCATAACAGGAGGAGTTGAGTATAGGAGCAAAAATGTCCTTCTGTAGCTGTACAGGGCCCCAGTGAGACCACATCTAGAGTATTGTGTGCAGTTTTGGTCCCCTAATTTGAGGAAGGACGTTCTTGTTATTGAGGGAGTGCAGCGTAGGTTTACAAGGATAATTCCCGGGATGGCGGGACTGCCGTATGCTGAGAATGGAGCAGCTGGGCTTGTATATTCTGGAATTTGGAAGGATGAGAGGAGATCTTATTGAAATTTATAAGATTATTAAGGGTTTGGACACGCTAGAGACAGGAAACATGTTCCCGATGTTCGGGGAGTCGTAGGGCCAAATGGCCTACTCCTGCACCTATTGTCTATTATTATATTCTTCCACAAATTAATTAATTGTAAACATAAGTTATGATTTTCAAATCATTGAAGAAACAATGTTTCATCATTGAAGGAACTGAATAGAGTTCAAATTAATAAGAAGTATTTTGCAGATGCATTGTAATGCTTTGAATGGGCCTGTCCTACTTACACGACTTTTTCGGCGACTGCCGGCCACCGTCATAGGTTGTTGCAGGTCACCGAAAATTGTCATGATGTTGAAAATTCAGCAGCGTCCACACAGACGCTACGACTCTTTGACGACTGAGGAGACTACTCACGATCATACAGGCGACACCCTGGCGACGTGAGTAGTCCCCCAAAGAGTCGTACCTTGTTCTGGTCACCGATGGATTTTCAACATGTTGAAATTTTTCGTCGACCTGCAACGACCTATGACGGGTATCGGCCATCGCCGAAAAAGTCGCGTAAGTGGGACAGGCCCATATTGCTGGCCCAGTTACAACATTTAGAGATCAGACGAGGACCTGGAACTCAAGAACTTTCCAATCTGGATAAGATATTTCTTGCACATATATATTTATTTTCCTTAATGAAATTCTGAAGAACAATGTTTTATCTCAGGAAACAATAAGATTAAAATCTGGATCCATGGATGATAAATTAACGCATCTTGTGAAGGAAATTAAAATATCTTTACTTCTGCAGCAGTGCCATCAACATTTTGCAAAAAGTTATGATTCTTATCTCCTCAATACTTACCTGTTTGCAGTACTTTGATCTTGATACAGCTAATATCAGTTTTACTATAGGCTGGGACTGTGTCAAAAGAGGGGAAACTGCCTGAATGACTGCTGTGAACTCTTCACTTGGATTGATACCTGTTAAATAAACAAATCATTGACCACATCAATGAGCAGAGAGCAATAATAACAGAAATAGCGAACAGTGTTATGAGTAACTCAACAAATAACACAAGATAAATTAAACATCAAATAAAACCAGTGAAAGCAGTTGTTTGCTGATCTTGCAAATGACATAAACTAATTATTTTACTGGAAGATTAGTCTCTTATCAGTTTGCCAAATATGGATGTCACTCCCAAAGTTGACTTTTAATCTCCATCCCTCAAATCTCAGAAAAGGTAACGAGTCTCTCCCCTTGTTGGATTTGGAGTCACACATGGGCCAGACTAGGTTAGGTTGCCTTTTTTACATCCATAAAGGGCATTACTGATCCAGGTAGATTTTACAATATGTTAGGACTTTCATTACATTTCAATGATTTATTTAATTACTAACGTTTAAATTCACCAGCTGCTGTTTTTATAGAACTCTCATCCCTGGATCAACATCTCAGCCTCCCATTCCTGTGACATAACTCCTTTGCTGCCATATCCATTGTGAAGAAACATTTGTAGTACTGCCTCAAAGAGTGCTGAATGTTCACAGCCCCATTGTACATTGAGCTATCTGAGATAAAGTATAGGACTGGTGTAAGAGAACAAGAGGGGCATTAATCATTGTTTTTCTATGGGTAACTACACCCTTCCTGCCCCATCAAACACGTGGTCAACCCCTCTCCTTCTCGCCCTCCCCCTCCATCCACCATCTACCAGGAGCTTGTGATTCACCAATGCATTACCCAATCCCACCCTCAGGAATCTTTGAAGTTATCCTCCTGGTGAGGCCCTGCTTCAACCACCAGAACCACAAATACTATGCATCTCTTCCAACGATGCACTGGCTCACCCTTGCTTATTATTCATTTGGTATGTTCCACCTTGGTGCAATGCCTGAAAAGATGTGTGTAAGTGCACACTCAAATTTAAACATTGGGCCCATGATTAAAACCCTATTCAGTGTGCTATGTAAAAACAGATGAATCTGGTCTTGAAGGGCACTGATGAATGTATAGCTTTGTCTCCTCAAAAACAGATTCCTGTATAAATCAAAAAACAGGAATACATTTATGTTCTGAACACAGTATCACACTGACTAGCATATCTCCAATAACTGTGATTATGAGTCATAAAGCTAAAAATTGGGGGGACAGGGACACAGTGTACTTTATTGTTTAGTTTAGATTAGAGATACAGTGCGGAAACAGGCCCTTTGGTGCACCGTGTCCTAGCCGACCAGTGATCCCCGCACATTAACACTACCCTACACACACTACGTACAATTTTTACATTTATACCAAGCCAATTAACCTACAAATCTGTACGTCTTTGGAGTATGGGAGGAAACCGAAGATCTCAGAGAAAGCCCATGCAGTCACAGGGAGAACGTACAAACTCCATACAGGCAGCACCCGTAGTCGGGATTGAACCCGGGTCTCCGGTGCTGAAAGTGCAGTAAGGCAGCAACTCTACCGCTGCGCCACCGTGCCCTGTAATTAGGCTCCGGGGTTTAATTTTCAGCATTTTGTAATTACAACTGGTAAGTTCAGTAAAATTAAGGCTTTGAATCCTGAAAATAATCTTCAAAATACTTCATGGGAATTCTGGAAATCTGAAGTATAAATCGAAAATTTTGGAAATACTCAGCAGGTCAGTTTTGGAAGACCCTTTTGGTATGATGGAAGGCAGGAGAGATAACAGAAGGGACAAAAGAACAAGTAATGGACAAAGCATCCCAGGAGAAGTGTAAATGTAAAATAATTATCCAATGTAATGTGAATGCTGCAAATCTGAAATGGAAATACCAATTAACTGAAACAGTTGGACTCTGGAGGACATAACATTTCTCATCAGAAGAGGAAGTGATGATCCTCAAGCAAGCAGCATTTGGTCTCCCCCAAAGCTGAACTGCTCTCTCACAATATGAAAAAGAGAAGCAGGGAAGACTTGTCTGGTTATGTCACCATTTTGGAGAAGTCAGAAACTAGCTTTAGAAATTGTGTGGGAAATCCATGGTTGAGAAAAAAAGAAGTTGCATTAGAAGCACTGATACAGAAGGTGGGATTGAGAGAACGGATGGAAAAACTGAGAGAATGAAATGTTGCCCCGACGAGAAGCATGGTGGGAGGAAATGTAGCCAGTGTAGCTGGGGGAGTTGACGGCCTTTACTGAATGCTGGTTACTAACTTAATTTCTGAAAGGAAAGAAGTCAAGGAAGGGAAGGCAAGAGAAGAGTCAGAAATGACTCGGGTGAAGGTAACAGCAGGGTAGAAATTGGTTAAGAGCTCAGACTGAGCAAGAAGGAGCACTGATACAATCATCAATTTGCTGAAGGCGAGGGTGGGAATCCAAATGGGGTTTAAACAGGAAATGCTCCACAAAGAATAGGAAAAGCTTGGACAGAATGTGACAGAATAGACACAATATTTGCTAACAATATTTAGTCTAAGTTGGAACCTTACAGAGATTCATGCACTAAGGCAGCTGTGTTTGAAATATATGTTTCAATCAGTAATGACAATTTTATCTCACTCATACCTAAAGCCAAGATCATTACCCAAGAAAAAGGTGACAATTAATTGGTAA
Organism: Amblyraja radiata; assembly: GCF_010909765.2. Lineage (NCBI taxonomy): Eukaryota > Metazoa > Chordata > Chondrichthyes > Rajiformes > Rajidae > Amblyraja > Amblyraja radiata. Next base: position 64,591,560 of record NC_045960.1, read on the forward strand.
TAATTTAAAGGAATTTTCACCTGGGGTCACAGTAGAACATTGTGCTTACCAGGGAGGGAGAAAAGAAGAATCACCCTTGTTCCCTGCACCATCCACTGCTAAATGATTTCACAGAGATATCTCTGTTGAATTAGACCCCTTTTAATCAAGCATTGGATGACAGCGCAACCATGCCCATCTGTGAGGCTCCAGACAAATGAAAAATCTGCCATTGTTCAGTGTTTGTAACTATAATCAAAGAATGAACACTATATATGGAAGATCTGCCTAAACACACAGAATTGCACAACTGGTTATGTCAACATGCTCAAAAAACCCAAAAAGAAAATTGAAGTCAATGCTTGCAAAAATCTGAAAGATGTTAATAAAAATACTGGATCATCATTTATAATGTTGTCACAATGTCACACAAAGGAAGTACAGATGCACATGATGTGATTCAAAGAAAATAAGACAATTTCATGCAACAGTGGCTATCACAGCTCTAATTTTATGTCTCAACACAATTTATATTAGGATTTCATTTTTGGACCAAGGCTGCAATGTTCCTTCCAATTTTTGCAGCAAAATAATGTGATTTCTATCTGTGAATAGAAACACGGCAATATAACTCACATACAAATAGCACACATAAGCCCAGGGATACAAGTATTTAATTCAAGGGGTTTCCTCACACTGGTAGCATGGAGCTACCAATTACAAAATTAATCCTTTATGTGTGCAGTGACTTTCCTAGTGAATCCAGTATATCTCTCTCTCTCTCTCTCTCTCTCTAATTTGACAATGACTGATCAAAGTGCACACTCAAAACTGAAGATAAAGGCAGAACAATTCACAATGACCAATCCTGTACTTGTATCACTTCAGGCTATTTTGGTTTAGTTTAAATGACAATAAATATGGCATTAGAAGTAAGCAGATAGTTTTGCTGCAGTACTATAAATGTGTACATGAACATTCACACTTAGGTAGCTGTGAAGTTTCCAACAGTTAAAATTTAGGAAGTACTAGACCAAGTGGGACCCGTTGGGTCCTGTCCCCTCAACGTGCGGTTGCGGGGGTGGGGGGGCGGCCTGCAGCATCACACACACACACATACTAACCACCCCCCCCCCCACACACACACTAACCCCCCCTTGATATAATATTAATATTATTCATTTGCTCCTTTTCCCCCGTCCCCCACCCTATCCACTCACGCATATCCCCCAACTGCGCAGGTGTGGTTAGAGAGGGAGGGGGGTAGAGAGAGAGAGAGAGAGAGAGAGAGAGGGAGAGAGGAAGGGGTAGAGAGGGAGGGGGCGGGTGTAGAGAAGGAGGGGGGAGAGGGTAGAGAGGGAGGGGGATAGAGAGGGAGGGGGATAGAGAGGGAGGGGGATAGAGAGGGAGGGGGTTAGAGAGGGAGGGGGATAGAGAGGGAGGGGGATAGAGAGGGAGGGGGGGATAGAGAGGGAGAGGGGGGTAGAGAGGGAGAGGGGGGTAGAGAGGGAGAGGGGGGTAGAGAGGGAGAGGGGGGTAGAGAGGGAGGGGGGTAGAGAGGGAGGGGGTAGAGAGGGAGGGGGTAGAGAGGGAGGGGGGTGGAGAGGGAGGGGGGTAGCTAGGAAGGGGGGGTAGAGAGAGGGGGGTAGATAGGAAGGGAGGGTAGAGAGGGAGGGGGACAACTTGTTCTATTTGATCTTATTTGATTGTGCCCACCAGGTTCATTGTGACATCATCAATGGAAAGTGCTGCAAGGGTCTCCCAGGAGATTAAAAGATAGCCAACACAACCCTGCATACACACGGAAATTTAGAATGTTGAGAATAAAGGGAAGAGTTTTAGTATAATATCAGACCAGACTAAGTGGGACCCGTTGGGTCCCATGTTCACACTGGAGGGCTAGTCCCCCAACGCAATATTCCGTCACTCAAGCCTGATGTGCTAGCAGCTCACTCAGGGCTGGCGGGCTGGCGGGTTGGCAGTTGACTCATGGCTATTCCTTGATATTCCATTTCAAGCAGGGTGCGAGGCCACCAAAATCAAATGCAGTTTCCTACCATTTCAAGCAGGGTGCAAGGCCACCAAATTCAAGTGCAGTTTCTTATCACTTCAGGCAGGGTCCAAGACCACCAAACTCAAGGGCAGTTTCATACCACTTCAAGCAGGGTGCAGGGCCACCACATTGAGGAGGAGGAGCCATCTTGGTGAACGGCTGCTAGCAGCAGCCGTCCGTCTTAAATTCGTTTTTTTTTTAGTTTTTAGTGAGTCCTGTTTTTTTGTTTGTAGGGGATATGGTCTTTTAATGTGGGGGGGTAGGTGTTACTTTATTTATAGGTCCCTACCTGGTCGGTGTGGCAGCCTTTTTTCCGGGCTGCCCGTCGACCCGTCGTCGTGGCCTACCAGCGGGCTTGGAGCGCCGTTTCTTGGCGGGAACCACCCAGCACCTCGGCCTGCGTGGCGGCACTGCATTGGAGCGCTGGAGCGGAGCGGAGCGGGCGATGCCTTGCCTGGGTCGCCGCGCTGGAGCTCTGGCGAGCTGGACCGCCGTAAGCAACATCTCCGGGCTGCGGGTTTGCGGAGCGGAGAGGCGGCGTGCGGAGAGACGGCGTGCGTAGAGGCGGCAAGGCGGCAGTGAGGAGAGCGGGGCGCCGACTTTTTCATCTGGAGCCTAGGAGCGCCAAACCGGCGCGGCCTTGTCGGCTTCGGCAGCCGCGGGCTCCAACCAAGAAGCGGCCGTTCCAAGTGGCCCAGCCGCCGAAAGGACTCTCCCGACGCCGGGGCAAGACCACCCGGTGAGAACGGCCAGGGACATCGGGCCTCCGTAGAGGCAACTGCGGTGGCCCCAATAGGCCTGACTTTGGGGTGAACATGGGGTGGGGACTGGACATTGTGCCTTCCTCCACAGTGCTATCCACTGTGGGGGGATGATTTTTTTTTTTTTTTTTTTTTTTTTTTTTGTCTAACTGTAGTCTTGTAGGTCTGTGTCCAAGATGGCTGCCGTGAAGAGAGAGTGGACGCTGGCACGATTTGGTTGCCGCTGCTCTCTCTTCACACTGTGTTTTTGATTTTCTGTTTTTGGATTGAATTCTGTTTTTAATTTGTGTCATTGTGATGTCTTTAATTACTTGTTTTACTCCGATTATATGTTTTTATTCCGATTACTATGTAAGGTGTCCTTGAGATTTTGTATGAAAGGCGCCCATTAAATATAAAATTTATTATTATTATTATTCAAGTGCAGTTTCCTACCACTTCAAGCAGGGTGCAGGGCCACCAAACTCAAGTGCAGTTTCCTACTACATCAAGCAGGGTGCAAGGCCACCAAATTCAAGTGCAGTTTCATGCCATTTCAAGCAGGGTGCAAGGCCACCAAATTCAAGTGCAGTTTCATGCCATTTCAAGCAGGTACAAGGCCACTAAAGACAGCGAGTCGTGACCTCTCCCTCCTCCATCTTGCAGAGACTGAGCCACTCCCACACTTCTGGGTTTTATAGTCCCTCACCCCCTCCCACCAGAAGGGGCGTGGCCTTCATGGTGTGATTGACAGGAGAGAGAATCTCAACATTTTTTAAACACTAATAACTCTTTTATTTTTCATCGATGGGAAAAATCCTCGGCACCTGATGAGCGTTTCGCATGCCTTTAGCATTTCCAAGCCAAAGGCAACACAGCTTTAGCATTTCCAAACCAAAGGCAACACAGCTTTAGCATTTCCAAACCAAAGGCAACACTGCTTTAGCATTTCCAAACCAAAGGCAACACAGCTTTAGCATTTCCAAACTATATTTTCAAACCACTGACAGGTCAGTAAAACCACTCACAGTTTAGTATACATGTGTTCAGTGTTATTCACAGCTCAGACTGAGAGACGTGACCCTCTCGCTCCCCCATCTTGCAGAGACTGAATGTGGCACTCAACACTTCCGGGTTTTATAGTCCCTCCGGAAGGGGCGTGGCCTTCAGAAGAGAGAATCTCAACATTTATTAAACACTAATAACACTGGGAAACATCCTCTTGTCCTGCGCAGCGGAGGGGGACTCTGAGTAAGATGGCCAAAAATCACAGCCGTAAGTGGCAGCGTTTTTTCTAAAATCAATATACAGGACAACAGGAAGTGGTCAAGATCAGACTTTTAGCTATATAGACTAGACCAAATGCAAACCCGTTGGGTCTCCTCCCCCAAGGCAATATTCCAACATTCATCCGTCCCCTCATTGGCCCTGTCACAGGGGAGGCCTGGTCCCCCAACGCAACCTGTTCCCCAAAGCAATATCGCACCACTAGCCCATAGCCCCCATGGGATTCGTGGTCCCCCAACTCAAACCATTGCCGAACGTAAGATTCCAGCTCTCCTCTGCCTCCCCAACACTGGACTTGAAAAGATAATCACAATTGCACTTCCCCAATTGCAATACCAATTGAGCCACCGCCTCCTGCCTGCCAGGAGCTATGACGGCAACATTGTTGCAAATATCGGGGGCACTTGATATCCCATTGAGGTGAAAAGTTCAGAGTGTTCCTGTCTTGCAACATTGTATCGAAGTGTTGGATGCTGTGAATAATGATTTTAACAATAAAAATCTTGTGAAAGATGGCTTTTTTTAAAGCTTTAATCGCAAATAACATGAAATTTAGGATCAAATCTTAAGTGATCACTGCCTGGACGGGAAAAATGTCAACGGGATAATGTTATCGTTATCGCGTAGTTTTTTCACTAAAGATGTAAAGACACACACATATACACAGACACGTACAAGATCAGAGTTTTAAGAACTACTAGACCAAGTGGGACCCATTGTGTCCCATCACCTGGGGAGAGGGGAGGCGAGAGGGGGGGGGAGAGAGGGGAGAGAGAGGGGGGAGGGGAGGGGGAGAGGGGGGAGAGGGGGGAGAGGGGGGAGAGGGAGGGGGGAGATAGGGGGGGAGAGGGGGGGGGAGAGAGGGGGGGGAGAGAGAGGGAAAGGGGGTGGAGGGGGAGAGAGAGGATTAGAGGAGGGAGATAGGGGAGGAGGGGAGGGAGAATTGGAGGGAGGGGGGAAGGAGGGGGGAGATGGGGGAGAGAGGGGGGAGAGAGGGGGGAGAGAGAAGGGGGGAGAGAGAGGGGAAGAGAGGGGGAGAGGGAGGGGGAGACGGGGGAGAAAGGGTGGAGGGGGGAGGAGTGAGGGGAGACGGGGAGGGAGGAGAGGGAGAGGAGGGGGAAGAGGAGGGGAGAGGGAGGGGGAAGAGGAGGGGGAAGGAGAGGAAGGGGAGTGGAGGGGGAGAGGAGGGGGGGTTGGGGGAGAGGGGGATGGGAGAGGGGTGGAGAGGGAAGGGGATATAGAGGGGAAAGCGAGGGGGGGAGAGGGAGGGGGGAGGGAGAGGGGTGGGAGAATGGGAGAGAGAGGGGGAGGGGGAGAGAGAGGGGGTAGCGAAGGGGAGAGTGCGGGGAGAGGGGGGAGAAGGGGGGAGGGGGGAAGGGGGAAGGGGGAAGGGGGAGAGGAGTAGAGGGGAGGGGAGAGGGGGTGGGGAGAGGAGGCGGAAGATGAGGGGGAGAGATAGGAAGAAGAGAGGGGGGGAAGCGGGGGGGGGAGAGAGAGGGGGGAGAGGGAAAGAGAGAGGGAGTGAGAGGGATAGAGAGAGGGAAAGAGTGGGAGAGAGAGGGGGAGAGAGAGGGGAGAGAGAGGGGGAGAGAGAGGGGGAGAGAGAGGGGGAGAGGAGGTTGGAGGATAGGGGGAAGAGATGGGGGGAGAGATGGGGGGAGGCGGAGTGAGAGGGGGAGAGAGGGGGAGAGAAGGGGGGAGACAGGATGGAGGGGAGCGGAGTGAGGTGTGACGGGGAGGGAGGAGGAAGAGGAGGGGGAAGAGGAGGGAGAAGTGGAGGGGAGAGGGAGAGGAGGGGGAAGAGGAGGGGGAAGGAGAGGAAGGGGGAGTGGAGGGGGGAGAGCGGGTGGGAGAATGGGAGAGAGGGGGAGGGGGAGAGAGAGGGGGGGAGAGAGAGAGGGGGAGAAAGTGGGGAGAGGGGGGAGAAAGTGGGGAGGGGGAGGGTGGAGGTGAGGGGAGAAGGTGTGGGGGAGGGGGGGATGATGAGGGGGGTATAGGAGGGGGAGGAGAGGAGGGGAGGGGGAGAGGGGTGGAGAGGGGGGGAGAGATAGGGGAGAGAGGGGGGGGGGGAGTGGAGGGGGGAGGAGTGGTGGATGGGGGAGAGGGGGAGAGGGGGATGGGAGAGGGGCGGAGAGGGTGGTAGAGAAGGGGGATGGAGAGGGAAGGGGGAGAGAGGGGGGTGGGCGAGGGGGGAGGGAGGGGGAGAGAGGGGGGTAGAGGGAGGGGGGAGGGGGGAGAGAGCGGGGAAAGGGGGGAGAAGTGGGTAGGGGGGAAGGGGCGAGAGGGAGGAGGAGGGGGAGGGTAGACAGGGTGGGGGGGAGGGGGGAGAGGAGGGGGGAAGAGAAGGGGGGAAGATGAGGGCGGAGAAGAGGCGGGGGGAGTGGAGGGGGAAGAGGAGGGGGGATGGGGATGGGAGAGGATTGGAGGGAGGGAGAGAGAGGGGGGAGAGAGGGGGGAAGCGAGGGGGAGAGCGAGGGGGAGAGAGAGGGGGAGAGAGAGGGGAGAGAGAGGGGAGAGAGGGGAGAGATGGGGAGAGATGGGGGGAGACGGTGAGGGGGGATAGAGAGGGGGTGGGAGAGGTGGGATAGAGGGGGGAGGGACGGGGGAGAGAGCGGGGAGAAGGGTGGAGGGTGAAGGGGGGAGAGGGAGGAGGAGGGGTGGGGGGAGGGGGGAGGGTTTGGGTGGAGGGGGGAGAGGAGGGGGGAGAGGAGGGGGGAGAGGAGGGGGCTGAAGAGGGAGGAGAGGAGTGAGGGAGGAGGAGGGGTGGAGAGAGGGGAGGGAGGCCAGGGAGGGGAGGGGGAGGAGGAGGGGGGAAGAGGAGGAGGTGGGGAGGAGGGGGGAGTGGAGGGGGGGAGAGGAGGAGGAGGTTGGAGAGGAGGAGGGGGGTAGAGGAGTAGGAGGGGGGCTAGGAGGACGGGGGAGAGGAGGACGGGAGAGAGGAGGACGGGGGAGAGGAGGAGGAGGGGGGCGAGGGAACCGACCCGAGACGGGCCCGACCAGAGACGGACCCGAGAGCTCTAGTACAGGGCCCGACTTTCTCGTTCTTCACTCGCAGCGCAGTCTTCAGCTCTGATCTTTGGTCTTCGATCGACTTTTGAATAACGGGGGGGGGGGGGGAGTTTGTGTCACGAGCAGCGTGAGCAGACGGCAGGCAGGCAGATCCATTTTTATGTCATCAGCGATAAAAAATTCTTTTTGATTTCAAAGTTTTATCGGATTTGTGAACATTTTCATTAATAACACTAAATTTTCAGATTTCGGACACCTTGATTTTAACATTGCATTTGGCCAGGCATTAACTGAGAAACTTACTACAGGTGCACAACCTTTTATCCAAAAGCCTTGGGACCAGACACTTTTCGTAATTCAGAATTTGTCGGCCTTCGGAATGGACATTTTTTAGCGTAGATTTTAACGGCTGGCTCAGCGGTAGAGTGCTCGGCTCATATCTGCAAGGTCGCGAGTTTGCGCCTTGATCCCGGCAGTTACTCGGTCGCGAATTTGAGTCTTCAATGTAGTTTTTTCTTGCAGAATAAATGTTTGTATGAAATGCAGTGTAGGAGAGGTGTACTGACTGTGTGGGCAGAACTTTGGAAGTGATTGCCCACCAGTCTAAAAAGCCGCTGTGTCTCCCTGTCCCTGGGATAGCAGGGGGCGATCAAACAGCACAATACCCCCCTCCCCCTCCAACTCCAGAGGAATCCGCTCCCCGATGGGCCGCTACGGCGACAAGTGGCAGTTTGCCCACAGCCCGAGCTGCGCCCCCTCATCCGCCACCCCAAGAACAAGACGTACCTTGCACACCATCAGCTTCTGCCCCTACGTGTCCCTCTGGAGTTGGAGCGGGGCTGGGCTGGAGTTGCTGCTGGCTGTGGGTCTCTGGGATCTCCGTGCTTGCAGTGGGCCTGGGGGTCGGTGTCCCGATGAGGGGGCGCAGCTCGGGGAACGGCTTCTGGTGGTCCTGACGTCTCCGGCCAGTTTGCAGTTTTCCTCTGGAGTTGGAACGGGGCTGGGCTGCTGCTGGCTGTGGGTCTCTGGGATCTCCGTGCTTGCAGTGGGCCTGGGGGTCGGTGTCCCGTTGGTCCTGACGCCTCCGGTGACTGGCACTAACCTGCTGGCAGTGCCGACGTGAAGACAGTGCAAAGCCCCCGCGCCGGTGAGCGGGGAGCTGGAGAGGGGAGGGAAGGGGTCACACACATGGCCGGGAAGCAGAGGGGTGTAGGTGGGGTGAAACTGAAGGGAGTGACAATCTGCTGCTGCTGCCCGCTGAGTTAAAAAGTTTCCACGCAAGACTCACGATACTGTGTATCGTGAGTCTACCGTGGGAACTTTTTAACTCAACGGGCAGGCAGCAGCATATTGTCAATTATTAACCCTCCCGCGCAATATACCCTCACCTTCTCTTTTATGAATGGGGATTTAGTTCCCCTTTCTTCGAGGACCGACCGGAGGTTCCGCTGTCACCTCTGCGGGCCGCCCTCGGTGAACGTTTTCAAGGAGCTTTCTTCAAGGACCGAAAAAATGTCCGCTATTCGGAGGTTTTCGTTATTTGGATCTTCGGATAAAAGGTTGTGCACCTGTATTGATAAATACCCAACCATTACTGTGCCAGTGCAACCCAAGATTGTGGCCACTGAACCAGATGGTCCCATCCCCTGCCCAATCCAGAAGCAAGAGCCACTGCACTTCATGGTCTTGTGAAGAAAGGGGAACCAAAGAAATGCCAGAATATTTGGATATAGACATGAGCTACTTCAATGTAATTGAAGCTCTCACTGTTGACCTCACAAATAATAATACAAGTCATGTGAAAATTGATTTAGGCTGAACCCAATGAAGGATTTAGCAATGATTAGACAGTGTCCTGACCGAATGTGACCTCCATCACCTCATTCACTAAAACATAACCACCACATTTTCTCCTATCTATCTAGAGCTTCAATCTAGTTTACTTGATAATTATTTTAAATGTGGACCAATACACAGTTTGCTTCTTTCATATAATTGTTTATTACACTATAGAAACATAGAAATTAGGTGCAGGAGTAGGCCATTCGGCCCTTCGAGCCTGCACCGCCATTCAATATTATCATGGCTGATCATCCAACTCAGTATCCCGTACCTGCCTTCTCTCCATACCCTCTGATCCCCTTAGCCACAAGGGCCACATCTAACTCCCTCTTAAATATAGCCAATGAACTGGCCTCAACTACCCTCTGTGGCAGAGAGTTCCAGAGATTCACCACTCTCTGTGTGAAAAAAGTTTTTCTCATCTCGGTTTTAAAGGATTTCCTCCTTATCCTTAAGCTGTGACCCCTTGTCCTGGACTTCCCTAACATCGGGAACAATCTTCCTGCATCTATGTTTTCTTTCGTTATTGTACTGGTGATTCTTAATAGATATATTGCTTAAAATTCATATTAGACATTAACTGGAATAGGTTACAAAGTTCTGAGTAAGAAAATAATTGTTGCTGTTTTGTCCAAACTGTGGAGTTTAATTTCTTCCAAGGACCCCAGTTTGATGACTGCTTTAGTTTATAGTTAAAGGGGAGAATTCTGAAACAGTTTGCAAAACCAAATAGGTCTGATGCAGGTCTCGAGGGAAAAGAAAATGAGCCTGGATTCCAGGTGAATTCATTTCCTAATCCAGGATGGCTATCCATTTCCCAAAGGGGAATACAATTCACAACCTTTAGGATCTGATGGGAAGTGCTTGGTTTAGTTTACAGATAGTGTGGTTCCATGGAGAGTTTTCCTGGCCCACTTATACACCAACAGAGCTGTTGTCATCTTGTGTGAGCTGCTGGGCTTTCTGAGACATGGGAAACTGGCTGCACATATCAAATACAGGAAGCAGGGTATATCAGAGTTATCTAGCATTGCTAACTTTTTAAAATTATCGATCTGCTGCCTTGCGATGTTAGCTGCCAGTCTCTTGTCACACCTCTGTAAAACGTAGAAGTTAACTGGTTTGGTTTGTTCAACTGCATTTTACATTTTCATTCCCAGTGAGTTCCAACTCAATTGCTTTCATGTGCTAAAATTCATTCACAGACCACAGTCTGTTCGCATTGGTGGAAATGTGTCTGCCTCGATAACAATCAGCACAGGAGCACCTCAAGGCTGCGTGCTCTGCCCCCTGCTGTACTCACTCTATACTCATGACTGCGTAGCCGGTCACAGTGCGAACTCCATCATCAAGTTCGCTGACGACACCACTGTTGTGGGATGTATCACTGATGGTGATGAGTCAGAGTATAGATGAGAGATCGAGCAACTGTCCATATGGTGCCAGCGCAATAACCTGGCCCTCAACACCAGCAAAACCAAGGAACTGATTGTAGACTTTGGAAGGAGTAGGATGGGGACCCACAGCCCCGTTTATATCAACGGGTCGATGGTTGAAAGGGTCAAGAGCTTCAAATTCCTGGGCGTGCACATCTCTGAAGATCTTTCCTGGTCCGAGGACACTAATGCAATTATCAAGAAAGCGCATCAGCGCCTCTACTTCCTGAGAAGATTACGGAGAGTCGGTTTGTCAAGGAGGACTCTCTCTAACTTCTACAGGTGCACAGTAGAGAGTTGCATCGTGGCTTGGTTCGGCAACTTGAGCGCCCTGGAGAGGAAAAGACTACAAAAAGTAGTAAACACTGCCTAGTCCATCATCGGCTCTGACCTTCCTTCCATCGAGTGGATTTATCGCAGTCGCTGCCTCAAAAAGGCTGGCAGTATCATCAAAGACCCACACCATGCTGGCCACAAACTCATCTCCCTGCTACCTTCAGGTAGAAGGTACAGGAGCCTGAAGACTGCAACAACCAGGCTCAGGAATAGCTACTTCCCCACAGCTATCAGGCCATTAAACCTGGCTCGGACAAAACTCTGATTATTAATAACCCATTATCTGTTATTTGCACTTTATCAGTTTATTTATTCATGTGTGTATATATTTATATAATAATATAAGGACACACTGATCTGTTTTGTAGTAAATGCCTACTATGTTCTGTGTGCTGAAGCAAAGCAAGATTTTCATTGTCCTATCAGGGACACATGACAATAAACTCACTTGAACTTGAACTTGAAATCATCTCTACAATCTTGATAGTGGTACGGAATAACATACTTGGAAATCTAATGCTCAAATTAAATGGCATTCATTTAGTTAATGTGAAAGTTAAATGTGCAAGTCTTAATATTCATCACAATAAAACCTTGAGTAACTCTTCTATCAATCACAAAATGGATGGTTTGACAAATGTATTTCCAAACGTATTAGCGGAACAATTGTCTTTAGAAGGTGGACAGGTTTGTGCTGGAGGCAATTATAGCTGAAAACATCAATGACAATAATAGTAAGAGGATTGCTATGCCGAACAGCAAAATTAGATTGTAAGTCGTGGTACCCTGTATTTTAAAATGCAATCAATATGTTTCATCCTTTCAGTCAGAAAGGCATCAGAGTTAATGAGTGAATAAGTTATAAATGGTAACAGGAGTGATGATGATTTTCTGATTCCTGCCTTGAAGCATGCTGTGCTCTCCAACCATGCTCACGTTGTTCTGATGTATGTGTTCATTGGATGTGACAGGTTTTGCTGTGGAATGAATCTAAAATAACTATTCTAAGAACATAAAGATCGTGATTATAAAATATCTTGACTCAACACCACCATTCCATCCGTGACCTATGTAAGCATAATTCTTTCGCCAATAGCTCAGTTTTTCTTCCTGTTTATTGCAATGTCTAATATTAAGAAATGGGCAGGACAGTGGTGAAGCTAGTCTGGCCGTTGTCTCATAGCACCCGAGATCCTTGGACACTTGTCTGGGTGCAGTTGGTACTGTGATCCCCTGGGTTTCATCCAGGTGCTTTGGCTCAATCCAATATCTCAAAGATAGACGGTTTGGTCGATTAATTAGCCACTCAATATTGCTTCCAGTGGTGGAATCTGTGGGGAGTTGATGACAATATGGGGAGAACAAAATCTACAAGTATATTAAGAATAACAGGATGGCTAGGGAAAGAAAAGGTCCCCTTAAAGATCAACATGGGCATCTTTGTGTAAAGCCACAAGAGGTGGGAGAGATGTTAAATGAATACTTCTCATCCATTTTAACTGAGGAGGAGAGCATGGAAGCTAAGGAATTGAAGCAAAGTAGTAGTGATGTCTTAGATTAGATATAAATTACCAAAGCTGTACTGGTGGTTTTAAAGTACTTTAAGGTGGTTAAATCCCCAGGACCTGACCGAGTGCAACATCAAACCTTGCAGGAAACTAAGAAGGAAATGATGGACGACCTTGCGGAGATATTTGCATCATCTATAGCCGCAGTTAAAAATCCGGAAGACTTGTGAGTGACTAATGTTGTACTGTTAAGGGCAGCAGAGACAAGCCAGGAAACTACATGCTAGTGAAGATAGGCACAAAATGCTGGAGTAACTCAGCAGGACAGGCAACATCTCTGGAAAGAAGGAATGGATGACGTTTCGGGTTGAGACCCTTCTTCAGACTGACTTCAGACTTCTGTCCCCAATTCCGTCTATCCAGAGATGCTGCCTGTCCCGCTGAGTTACTCCAGCATTTTGCATCTATCTTTGGTGTAAACAATCATCTGCAGTTCCTTCCTCCAGGCTAGTGAGCCTGACATCAGTGGTGGGAAAGCTGTTGGAAGGGATTCTTAGGGACGGATCTACCAGCATTTGGATGGGCATGGACTGATTAGGGACAGAGAGCATGGCTTTGTGTGTGGGAAATCATGTCTCATGTATCTAATAAAGTTTTCTATTGTCCCCAAGAGAATTGATAAAGGCAGGGCAGGGGACATTGTATAAATGGACTTTAGCAAGGCCTTTGACAATGTCCCACATGGTAGACTGATCTGTAAGGTTTGAGTGCATGGAATCCATGGTGAGCTGGTCAAATTGATTCATAAGGAAGGTCAAATGGTAGTAGTGTATGTTTGTTTTTCTGATTTTCTGTTTGTCATATGCATTAACTATTTGAATAACTCTATAGTTAACAATGTCAGTAAATTTGAGGACCACACCAAAATTGGTGGGAAAGTGGACAGTGATGAAGGATTGTATAAGTTTACAACAAGATCCAGATCATTTTGGAAGGTGGGCCAAGGAATGGCAAAAGGAATTTACCTCTGACAAGTGTGAGGTGTTGCACTTTGATATGTCAAAACCAGGGAAGGACTTAACCATATAACCATATAACAATTACAGCACGGAAACAGGCCATCTCGGCCCTACAAGTCCGTGCCGAACAACTTTTTTCCCTTAGTCCCACCTGCCTGCACTCATACCATAACCCTCCATTCCTTTCTCATCCATATGCCTATCCAATTTATTTTTAAATGATACCAACGAACCTGCCTCCACCACTTCCACTGTAAGCTCATTCCACACCGCTACCACTCTCTGAGTAAAGAAGTTCCCCCTCATGTTACCCCTAAACTTCTGTCCCTTAATTATGAAGTCATGTCCTCTTGTTTGAATCTTCCCTATTCTCAAAGGGAAAAGCTGATCCACATCAACTCTGTCTATCCCTCTCATCATTTTAAAGACCTCTATCAAGTCCCCCCTTAACCTTCTGCGCTCCAGAGAATAAAGACCTAACTTATTCAACCTTTCTCTGTAACTTAGTTGTTGAAACCCAGGCAACATTCTAGTAAATCTCCTCTGTACTCTCTCTATTTTGTTGACATCCTTCCTATAATTGGGCGACCAAAATTGTACACCATACTCCAGATTTGGTCTCACCAATGCCTTGTACAACTTTAACATTACATCCCAGCTTCTATACTCAATGCTCTGATTTATAAAGGCTAGCATACCAAAAGCTTTCTTTACCACCCTATCTATATGAGATTCCACCTTCAAGGAACTATGCACGGTTATTCCCAGATCCCTCTGTTCAACTGTATTCTTCAATTCCCTACCATTTACCATGTACGTCCTATTTTGATTTGTCCTGCCAAGGTGTAGCACCTCACATTTATCAGCATTAAACTCCATCTGCCATCTTTCAGCCCATTCTTCCAAATGGCCTAAATCACTCTGTAGACTTTGGAAATCCTCTTCATTATCCACAACACCCCCTATCTTGGTATCATCTGCATACTTACTAATCCAATTTACCACACCTTCATCCAGATCATTGATGTACATGACAAACAACAAAGGACCCAACACCGATCCCTGAGGCACCACACTAGTCACCTGCCTCCAACCCGACAAACAACCATCTACCATTACCCTCTGGCTTCTCCCATTCTGCCACTGTTGAATCCATCTTGCTACTCCTGCATTTATACCCAACAGTTGAACCTTCTTAACCAACCTTCCATGAGGAACCTTGTCAAAGGCCTTACTAAAGTCCATATAGACAACATCCACTGCTTTACCCTCGTCAATTTCCCTAGTAACCTCTTCATAAAATTCAAGAAGATTAGTCAAACATGACCTTCCAAGCACAAATCCATGCTGACTGTTCCTAATCAGACCCTGTTTATCCAGATGCTTATATATATTATCTCTAAGTATCTTTTCCATTAATTTGCCCACCACTGAAGTCAAACTAACAGGCATATAATTGCTAGGTTTACTCTTAGAACCCTTTTTAAACAATGGAACAACATGCGCAGTACGTCAATCCTCGAGGACTATTCCCGTTTCTAATGACTTGCACAGTAAACGACAAAGACCTGGAATGTTACAGAACAGAGAGATCAGGGAGTACAGGTGCATGGTTACCTGAAAGAGCAAAGTAGGTGGACAGTCTGGTGCACTTGCCTTCATTTAGAGAGTACAAAAGTTGGCACATCATGATCAGCTATACAACTGCTGGTGAGACCATAATTGAAGTACTGTGTGCAGTTCTGGTCACCTAGCTATAGAATTTATGTCATTGTTGGAAAGTGTGCAGAAGAGATTCATCAGGATGAAACCTTGGCTTTTGTTAAAGGGAGAAGTTAAATAGGCTGGTACTTTCATCTTTGAAGCATAGGAGGCTGACAGCTGACTTTGCCGTGGTGTACAGGAACATGGGGGATATGGACAAATTGAACACATAATCTTTTTCCTCCATGGTAGAAGATTCTAAAACTAGAGGGCATAGACTTAAGATGAGAGGGAAGAGACTTAAATATGACCTCAGAAGCAGATTTTACACTCAGAGAGTAAGCTATATCTGGAATCAACTGCCAGAGGAAGCGATAGGGTATAGTTGAACTTCTAAAAGACATTTGGACAGATATTTGAACAGGAAGGGTTTAGAAGGCCTTTGGTCAAATGCAGGCAAATGGGACTAGCCCAATACACCAACTTAGTTGGCAAGGACAAGATGGGCCAAAGAGCCTGTATCCCAATTGTACAGCTCTATGCCTTGATGACTCTAAATATGGTTACTTGTCATGTTTCAGTTGCTGGAATGATCGTGCAAAAAACAACCTGCTGAAGGAAGTTAGCAAGTCAACCTACCACGTCAATAATTCCTTTGTGTCCCAGCAGATTAGTATGGGTGTCAGGGGTTATTGGGAGTAGGCAGTAGAATGGAGTTACGAGGGAGAAATAGAACAGCCATGATTGAATGGCGGAGAATACTTGATGGGCCAAATAGTCTTATTCTGCTCCTAACACTTATGAACAGATGCTGCTCAACTTGCTTAGTTCCTCAAGCAGTCTATTTTTTTCCTCTATACCCCAGCATCTGTCATCTCGTGTCTCTAGAATGATCTTGCTTTTCACCACTGTAAATATACTACATAGATGATTTACTGTGTAGTATATTTACTTAGTGACCACAAATCTATTGATTGATCTTAACTCTAAAAGGTATTCGGCTTAAGGTTCAGTCATCTGTGATAGGAAATTTCAATGTTTTACCACATATACAGTAAATACATTTCTCCTAATTAATCCCTTTCCTTGAGTTTTATTTCTTCAATCTGAGGGGCAAAAAAAGCTAGCATCTATTTTAATACATCAGAATCGTGTTTGCATCAAAAATTATCGTTCAATCATTTGAATGTTATTGAATGAAGGCCATTCTTACTCAGCCTCTGCTCACATACAACCACCTCATTGTAGGTACACTGCTCTCCATAATGTTTGGGACAAAGACCCATCATTTATTTATTTGCTCAGATAGATACATAGCCTTTTCTACCACATGAAACATGTATATAGGTGCAATGGCCTAAAAATTGAAATGCATTGCTGCTATTATTTTGGTATTGTGGGTTCTGATTCAATTGTAAATTAGACTGCGAATTAGATTGGATTATTTTAGTATGGATCAAGCATTTTATCAAATTGAATTTCACTGTAATGCACATTTGAGTAGGAGGTTAATGATGTCAACCCTAAAGAAATATTTTGAAACCTGCCCTGCTAAACTGATCAGTGTAAATATACCTACGCACAATGTGAATCTCATACAAGAAGCCTTTTCTGAATGGCAGCAAGATTCTCAGTCAAACCTCCTCCATCTCCCCTGTGCAATTTAAAGGAATACTCAATTATTTACAGGTTGTTGGGAACAGAGATGAACGTGATCCTCTGAATTCGGCTGAAAAACTGCACTGAACATGTTCTAAGAATTAAGATGAGGATGCAATGTTGTCATCCAGAAAATTGGAGTTTTAGCCCATGCTTGTTTGGAAGTAGAACAATAGATACCAGGTTTCTTAATCAAAGGAAGCTTTTAGTCAAAGAGAAGGTAATTCAAACCTTTCTCCTTGAGTCAGGGCAGCAGCAAGTCTGAGCACTAAGGTTTACCATGATAAGAGGCTTCTCCATGATTCAGGAAGCAATAGAGTTTTAGGGTTCTGCAGAGGAACTGCAATTAGTTGCACAGCTGATGGAGCTATCACTCCAGATCAGGATAGCAGGTGCAAGAACATGATTGTCATCACCATGTACATGGGAAAATTGCATGACTCATTCAATCTGATGTTGTCCATTGTCCCACTACATTTCAGCTACTATGACAAAGCACCTCTTGAGGAGGGACATGGGCACTTTCTTGTACCACTGGTTCATGGCACAAATATGCCTTGTGCACATGCAAAGAGAGGCAAGAACCTAACAGGAATAATGTAGTGAATGCAAAGAAGGTCTGAAAGCAATTCTTTCGATCAGGGGTCGGCAACCAACAGCCCTCCGACCGAATGCGGCCCATAACCCGAAATCATCCGGCTTGCAGGCGGATTTTGTTTTCCCGCATCTAAAAGTGTAGTTGCAGTGGCTGCGGTGCTGCTGCTATCACGCCCCGGAAACATTCCGGCCAGCAGGCGTATTATTTCCCCCGCACCTGTCTTGGATTGGTGGGCGCTGAGTTCCTCCAGCACTCTGGGTTTTTTATTTAACTCTGAACTTGAAGATAGACACAAAATACTGGAGTAACTCAGCAGAACCGGCAGCATCTCTGGAGAGAAGGAATGGGTGACGTTTCATGTGTAGACCCTTCTTCAGCATTATGCGTTGCCTGTGCATAAAATTCAATCACACCTGCATACGTCCGCGTGTGTGCGAGTAAGTGTGAATCGGCGTGAGTTAGTGCCAGCGTGCACGCCCGAGAGAAGGGAAGTGTCCGTGCTGCTCTGCCTCTGGTCTTTATTCCCAGTAAGCAGAATTCTTCCAACTTCCGTGGACCCCCAGCTGAACCCAGCTCCAAAATAAATTCCAAATGTGAAACCTGAAACAATGCAACTTGATACAAATCCACATTAAAAACTTGAGGGACTAGGGAACCAGAAATCCTTGATGAATGTTTGAACAAGCATCCTAACACTGAAAAATTAATAGCTTATATTTATAACACCCTCCTAAACAACGAGGTACCACCGACGGAACCATATAGACACACATGGGAAAATGAATTAGGTCACCCTATAACGAAAGATTTGTGGGACGAAAGTTTACAACATATACATCAATGTTCGTTAAATGCCAGACATGCTTTAATACAATTTAAAGTCTTACATAGATTACACTACTCTAAAATAAAACTAAATAGAATCTTCCCACAAATCTCCCCTATTTGTGATAAATGTCTACATCTAGATGCTAATTTAACACATACGTTTGCAAATTTTATAAAAATTAAACATTTCTGGACTGATATTTTTGAAATAATTTCAGAAGTAATTAATACAAAACTGGATCCAAACTCAAAATTAATAATACTTGGAATATCATAGCAAAGTTTAACACTCACAACAAGCCAAAGAAATTTCCTCGACTACAGTATAATAACCGGAAAAAAATTAATATTAAAATTTTGAAAAGGCCCTACGACCCCCACAATTAAAATGTGGATTGTGGAAATGTCGGAGACCCTATATCTAGAAAGAATTAGACTTGTCTTAATGGACAAACAAGAACTTTTTGATAAAATATGGGCTCCATTCATTAATTATCTGACGGGATAGATTGGCCCAGCACGAAAACCCAACTGAAACTTGAACTCAGGATTAGATGAAAAGTCATACTTTATAATCTACGAACCTATCTCCAATGACGTATTATAAGTAATCCATTCCACCTTTTTTGTTTTTTTTGATATTTGTAACTTTTCTCTCTCTTTCTCTCTTTTTCTATATAAAAAAAAAAAACACTAGAAGTAGAAGTAATCGACAATTGAAAATTTTAATAATGTATGACTGATGTATATGAAAAGTTTTTTACTATAATATGCAACTATACTTTATAATATGTCTACTTCTAATTTAAAAAAAAAAAATTTAAAAATAAAAAACTTGAGGGAATCCGCAAGCAACGAACAACTCATTCATCTTCAACGAAAGACACTTTAAAAAATAATAAATATTTGCCCCATTCTTTCTGACCTGTTGATGTATAAATCTCCACATTAATTTGTAAACTGGTCGTTAGTTGTTTGGTCTCATTATCAGGGGTATTACGAAATGGACTCAAAACGTGATGAAACACTAGCCATTAACTGACGGAACCAATAGACAATAGACAATAGATAATAGACAATAGGCGCAGGGGTAGGCCATTCGGCCCTTCGAGCCAGCACTGCCATTCAATGTGATCATGGCTGATCATCCCCAATCAGTACCTCGTTCCTGCCTTTCCCCCATATCCCCTGACTCCGCTATTTTTAAGAGCCCTATCTAGCTCTCTCTTGAAAGCATCCAGAGAACCTGCCCCCATCGCCCTCTGAGACAAAGAATTCCACAGACTCACCACTCTCTGTGAGAAAAAGTGTCTCCTCGTCTCCATTCTAAATGGCTTACTCCTTATTCTTAAACTGTGGCCCCTGGTTCTGGACTCCCCCAACATCGGGAACATGTTTCCTGCCTTTAGCATGTCCAAGCCCTTAACAATCGTATATGTTTCAATGAGACACCTCTCATCCTTCTAAACTCCAGAGTGTACAAGCCCAGCTGCTCCATTCTCTCAGCATATGACAGTCCCGCCATCCCGGGAATTAACCTTGTAAACCTACGCTGCACTCCGTCAATAGCAAGAATGTCCTTTCTCAAATTAGGGGACCAAAACTGCACACAATACTCCAGGTGTGGTCTCACTAGGGCTCTGTACAACTGCAGAAGGACCTCTTTGCTCCTATATTCGATTCCTCTAGTTATAAAGGCCAACATGCCATTCACTTTCTTCACTGCCTGCTGTACCTGCATGCTTACTTTCATAGACTGATGTACAAGGAACCCCAGATCCCATTGTACTTCCCCTTTTCCCAACTTGATGCCATTTAGATAGTAATCTGCCTTCCTGTTTTTGCTACCAAAATGTGCTAACCTCACATTTATCTGCATTAAACCTCATCTGCCATGCATCTGCCCACTCCCCCAACCTGTCCAAGTCACCCTGCATTCTCATAGCATCCTCCTAACAGTTCACACTGCCACCCAGATTTGTGTCTTCTGCAAATTTGCTAATGTTACTTTGAATCCCTTCATCCAAATCATTGATGTATATTGTAAATAGCTGCGGTCCCAGCACCGAACTTTGCGGTACACCCCCTAGTCACTGCCTGCCATTCTGAAAGGGACCCGTTAATCCCTACTCTTTGTTTCCTGTCTGCCAAACACTTCTCTATCCATGTCAGCACTCTACCCCCAATACCATGTGCCCTAATTTTGCCCACTAATCTCCTATGTGGGACCTTATCAAATGCTTTCTGAAAGTCCAGGTACACTACATCCACTGGCTCTCCCTTGTCCATTTTTGATGGACAGGAAGCCTGCTTTAATAATTAATCATATGAAATGTACTGCCGATATGCATCCAATATTCATATACATGAAATAAACGGGTCTCTCGAAGAAACGGTCCCGGAGCACCAGATTGTGTATTCGGCCAGTAATTTATCACGAGACTCAAATTGTAAAGTACCCAGATATTCAGCTGCAAGTCCCAAGTTCTCTTGTGTGGGAAGGAACTGCAGATGCTGGTTTACACCAAAGATAGACACAATATGCTGGAGTAACTCAGCGGGACAGGCAGCATCTCTGGATAGAAGGAATGGGTGACGTTTTGGGTAGAGACCCTCCTTCAGACTATCACAAGTACTCTCACCGATGAGAGTTCAGTTCAGTCTGAAGAAAGGTCTCAACATGAAACGTCACCTTCCCTTCTTCTTGTATCTCAGTGGAATATAGATCCCGTGGAGGCGTTGTATGGAATTATATAACTGGTTTGGACTGAAGGTGGGATGGGAGAGGTGGAGTGTCTGCTGTCCATATGCTTTCAGTAAGAGCAGTCGATTTACTGCCATTATTTATGTATCTCCCGTAACCTGTTTCAGTTCAGATGCTTACCAAAACATAAATTATACATAAATTGTACAAGACAGTGAAATGAAAAATAATGTGCAATGAAATCAAAACATTAGATAAAACAGCCCAATCGGTGCAACCTGTTCCACCTTAATCCTTCTGCCCGCGATGATTTTGAACTAAATCTCCTCTCAGCTTTCGCTCCTCCTAAAATACATTCTCCAGCATTGCAACCAAAGTTCCATGTCGCAGGGCTATTCTAAGAAATAGACACAAAATGCTGGAGTAACTCAGGCAGCAGCCCCGAAGAGAAGGAATGGGTGATGTTTCAGGTTGAGACCCTTCTTCAGACCGAAGGAGCTCGATCCGAAATGTCACCCATTCCTTCTCTCCAGAGTCGCTGCCTATCCCGCTGATTTACTCCAGCAATTTGTGTCTATTCACAAGTACTCTTTGTATCTCTGTGGAATATAGACCCTATGGAGGCGTTGTATGGAATTATATAACTGGTTTGGACTAATGGTGGGATAGGAGAGGTGGAGTGTCTGCTGTCCATATGCTTTCTGTAACAGCAGTCGATTTACTGCCATTGTTTGTGTGTGTAAAAGGGTGATTGTATATTGTAAGAAGGTATATTGGTCTCCAAATCTGAGGAAGGACATTATTGCCATAGAGGGAGTTCAGAGAAGGTTCACCAGTGATTCCTGGGATGTCAGGACTGTCTTATGAAGAAAGACTGGATAGACTTGGTTTATACTCTCTAGAATTTAGGAGATTGAGAGGGGATCTTATAGAAACTTACAAAATTCTTAAGGGGTTGGACAGGCTAGATGCAGGAAGATTGCTCCCGATGTTGGGGAAGTCCAGGACAAGGGGTCACAGCTTAAGGATAAGGGGGAAATCCTTTAAAACCGAGATGAGAAGAACTTTTTTCACACAGAGAGTGGTGAATCTCTGGAACTCCCTGCCACAGAGGGTAGTCAAGGCCAGTTCATTGGCTATATTTAAGAGGGAGTTAGATGTGGCCCTTGTGGCTAAGGGGATCAGAGGGTATGGAGAGAAGGCAGGTACGGGATACTGAGTTGGATGATCAGCCATGATCATATTGAATGGCGGTGCAGGCTCGAAGGGCCGAATGGCCTACTCCTGCACCTAATTTCTATGTTTCTATGTTCTATGATTCTTCAGTAACTGTCTACTTTGGTGTCCCGCTACTTTGATGCTGTATATAAGGAAAATCAGTAATTCTGTCCCATTTCTTATTTTTCTATATTGTTAATAAACATAATCTTCATAAATAAAGATGAAACCCGAAATGAATAAAGTGTTATTTTTACATTTATTTCCCGATGTTCGATGCCCCCCCGCGGAAAACCGCATGTCCCGATGGTTACTTGTGAAATTTCAAGTCGGTATATTTATTTAATGTGGGATCTATCTGAAATGAAAATACTTTTAAACGGTAGGTATTAATAATTAAAATATTTATCACCCTTAAAAAAAATCCTCTATTCTTGATAAAATTATTGGAGTAATTTCCCGTCACTCACCTTTGTTGAGCAATCCCTCATGGATTTAAATAGAAGAACACTTCCACCTCAAAAGACAGCGGAATTCGAAAGTCCCCTACCTTGTGAATTTCTGCTTTCGCGGGACGAGAAGCGTGTGAAATCTCCGCTTTTTGCTGTATAACGGGTACGTACCTTTAATCAGCGCCACCTCCGAACGGTGTTGAACACTTAGAAAGTAAAAAAATCTTTATTTTTTGATTTGTACTGGAGATGTGTTTGTGCCATGTGCCATTCGTCCAAACGATATGGCCAGGCATAGCCTTCCAGCGAGGCCATGCTGGGCTAAAGGCTTGGGCCACCATACCCGTGACGGCCATCTCCGTAATTTAACCCCCGATATCCATCTAGCTCCAGCTCCAGCTCCAGCTTCATCTCCAGCTCCAGCCGGACACAAAGGCTTGTTGCAGCCGTCGCCTCTTCCCGTGACCCGATGTGATCCGATGTCCCTCTCCACGCCCGGCCCTCTTCAGCCCTTGTTCCCCGGTGGGGGAGGAACAAGGGCTAGCACAAGGGTTAAAGAGGGCTGGCATGGGGAGGGACATCGGGTCACGGGAAGCGGGGACGGCTGCAACAGGCCTTTGTGTTGGCGGTAAATGAGGGAGATGACTGTGACGGACATGATGGATTAATACATCCCGCAGCCGGCCTCGATGGCATGGAGGAAAAGGTCCCCGGGTCTTCTCACCAGGCCCTTGTGCAGCGTTTGCCTCCGTCCCCTTCTCCCCCCACCACCTCTCCCATTCCCTGTCCACGGGAGTGTTCCTGTTCACCGGGAATGTCCCTGCTCACCGGGAGTGGCCTGGCCTGTTAGTTCCGTTAGTTGCTCCACGGAATAATTGGCGGAACTCCTGTCCATGCACCTAGTTTGTAGTTGACGTGAATAACCCTAACCGTAACCCTAGCCCTAGCCCTAACCCTAGCTTTAGTCATCTCCGTTACGTGACACTCTCGAACTTGACCATCTCCATCACGTTGAGTCATTTCCATCACATGAGTATTTTATGCTCATAATGTGTAAAATAATACAACAATGACCATAATTATGAATTGTAATTGATAAATAAACAGTGTGCTTCTGCCTATTCATCTGAAGTTAATATTGTTTTAGAGGAAGTTGGTGAAAAGTTATGTGACGGTTACCATTCTTGCTGAAAATCGACACTTTTATCGGCAGTAAACTGTTACAAAGGTTTAAAATCAATGCGTTAGACTGAAAAAGTATTTTTTGGAGGTTTATTTGAGGAAGCTATAATTTGAAAGACTGCGACAAAAAATTGATTTTATATTCTTAAATCAGTTTTATTTTAGAGTGTTGTTCATCATAAAAATACAACGGATATGACTGAATGCAATGAGCAACGTGGAAAAAGAAGAAGAAAAAATAAATTAAATTCTCTAAAAGATTGCGCAAAACATGTTTTTTCCATAGTAGAGATGTTCATCAATGTGAAACAACATTCAAAGTTGCAAAATTTAAGTTTTATAATTGGGTTTCCAAAAACTTCAAAGTAGGCACTTTCTGAAGAATCACCCAAAACCGAAGGGGCTCGATCCGAAACGTCACCCATTCCTTCTCTCCTGAGATTTAGTGTGCAGTGGAGCTGCACACTAAATCTCGTTGCACTGACGTGCAATGACAATAAAAGATATATTATTATTATGCTGCCTGTCTCGCTGAATTACTCCAGCAATTTGCATCTACCTTCGATGTAAACTAGCATCTGCAGTTCCTTCCTACATTGTTCTAGTAAATCTTGTCTGCGTTCTCTGCCGTGCTTTCGCGCTGTACAGTGCAGTGCCCAATATCCCAGCCTTAATGAAACCAATGTTTTAACGAAGTTCAACACAACCTCCATGCTTTTGTACCCAGCACCTTCAGTTACAAACCCGTGCAAATGGTTGGCATTATTGATACTGCATATTTTGCATAGTGCATATACTGCATAGTGGAGTATCTTGCTCCGCTCTACGATCTTTGGCCAGTGCTCCTGGTGGCGACCTCGAAGGGGCAGGATCTATGTGACACGTGATTTGTTGCCTGCCATCCTGGACGGGATGGGGCGGGATCCATGTGTACACGTGATAGATGTGACCCGCCATCCGCTCACAGACATGCATCCCGGCCCCTATGCAGAACAAGGTTGCCAACCCCTGCTTTAGATGCTTGGACTAATTTGGGAGCACTCTCTTGTACACCTCTAGGAGGATGTCTGGCTTGTTGTCACCTGTTGCATCCTCTGTTTTCTGGTCATTTTGCAGTGGATAGAAGGAGGAGGAGGAAGTGGAAAACAAGACAGGAAACAATGACCAGACAATGTCACTGGACATGGGAAGTCAAGAAACCTAGTTCTTATAATCAAAACACAAGCACTGATGACCTCATTGGGCAAGATTAAGATGGTATTTCAACTTGAACCGACAAGTGGCAAGTAGCAATTGAACCACACAAGAATGACGTAAATACTATTTCCTACCAGAATAACAATCTCCTATTCATGTCTAATTAATCTGAATCCAGAATAACATACCATTCCCCAAATCCTCCAGTGCTCACCATTCTGATGCTCTCCCTGCACCCCAATCAACTTCTTTAACTTCACCAATAATCTGAACCAGACACTTACTAAAGGGGTGTGCAAAACGGACTTGTATGCAACAAAGGGTAAGTCAAGGATGTGAAATAAAGTCTCTCTTTCCATGGATGACTCCAGTTGCAAAGATGAAGGTGGTTTTAAATTGAGCTCCAGTTAGAATCATGTAGTATGATTGATTGCCACACCTGTCAAGAAAACATGAACAGGACCAGGAGTAGACCACCTGGTCCCTCAAACCTGCCCTATCATTCATTGCAATTTGCCCCATGTCTCAAATCCTCTTCTGTGTGAGGAGAATTACCGTCAATTAGCCGTCAATTACTCAGTTTTCCAAAATTGTATCTACCTCCTCTTAAAATGTCTTCAATAATCTAGCCTCCACATCCTCTGGGGTAAAGAATTTGAGGAACTCACCACCATCTTGCAAGGAGAATTTCCTACACACTTCTGGTTTAAATAACCATGACCTTATCTTGTAATTATGTCACTTCATTGGAGAGGCTTGATTTAGTGGAAATATCTCATTATCTGCTTTTTTTGTTGTTGCCCCATTTACCTCCCTTTATGAGGGAATAAAATCGTCCCTCATTTTTCTAAACTTCAAAGAATACAGAGCCAAATTCTTCCTTCCACCTGTCCAAGTTTATGTTCCTGTTTTGAATCGAATCTCTCAATCCCAATCAACCATGCAAATATCAATCACTTGGGAGTTGGGAACAGGAGAGCAAAACTCACAACTTCCATGTGAAGAGATAGCAGCAATTGGTCTATTAATTTACTAGCTGCAAATAATCTGCTCTAGAAATGTGATTATTTAAAACCACAGAAAGTATAAACTTCAACAAAATTAATTCTATGCCAAAAATGTACAGCTTAAACAGTTGCACTTACCCAAACTTAAATAATAAAAAGGAAGGGCAGCTAAATTTGTAGAATACTGTGGTAGCATGTAGAGTCCACCTGGTGGTTTATTCCATATGAATTGATTTCTTGCTATATGTGAATATATCCTATCGTGTATGATCTGTAGAAAAAAATGTTAAAATGTAATTCATTTGAAAATATGACGGTACTGGGAAGTCATATCCAAGACATGCCACCTTGTGCCTTATTGAGCAGGAACTGCATCTTCCCTGTATTCTAGCAAACATACAGATCCCTGGTATAGTAACACTTACAGTGATTGACTTTCTGTATTCCATGCTGTCTCACATCACACTTTACTCGTTACAAGTGGTGGAATACAAATGATCAAGGAGGTTGCACTAACATTTACAATTCCTGTGTTTTGGAATATTAGAACACAGATTCACAAAAATGATTGAAGTGCTTTATGCAAACAATTTACTTTTCAAAAACAGCACCGTACATCCATTTGAGGACTTTAGCAAGCTTAAGCGATAATTGAGCACATTAACTCCTGCTGTGAAAACTGAGACATCATCCATGAGAAATCTTGTTTTTTTTAACAAATACAGATAGAGGCTTACTTTGAGTGGCAATTATGTCCAATGGCTATTTTGACTTTACAGAATTAAAGTATACATCCTTATAACTATAAAACTCTGATCTTGCATGTGTGTGTGTGTGTGTATTTATATTTTTGTTTGTGTGTGATCACATCTACTCGAAGAAACGACGCGCTAACGGGAATCTTTTTACATATTCCGGTAGAGATTTACCCCCTGGAGTCAAAAATTGGCTTACCTGAAAATTTCGGGCTTTATTTCTTGAGTTATTAATTAAAATGTTCTAGAATCTGAAATGTCTTTCAAAATAAAACTGAGCGGCTTTGACTGATGACGTCACAATGGCTCTGCGTGCTGCGGGCTCTGCGTGGTGCATCTGCGCTGCGAGTGATGTCCCCCCTGAGAGCTGCTGCTGCCCCTCCCCCCCGCGAACATCTGTCGACCCCCCGCGAGCTGTAGCCGCTACCCCACTGAGACCTGCATCCGCCCCACGCAAGCTGCCGCCCCTCCCACGCAAGCTGCCGCCACCTCTCTCTCCCCCTCTCTCTCTCCCCCCCTCTCTCCCCCAACCCCCTCTCCCCCCATCTCTCCCCCTCCTCTCTCTCCCTCCCTCCCCCTCCCCTTTCCCCCTCTCACCCCCTTTCCTGCCTCACCCACCCTCCCTTCCCCTCCACCCCTCCCCTCCCTCTCCCCCTCTCTCTCTTCCCCCTCTCTCTCCCCCCCTCTCTCCCCCCTCCTCTCTCCCTCCCCCTCCCCTCCCCCCTCTCCGCCTCTCACCCCCTTTCCCCCTTCCCCATCCCTCCCCCCTCCCATCCCCCCCTTCTCCCCCACCACGCCCCTCCCTTCCCCCCCTCCTCTTCCCCTCCCTCCCCCCCTCTCCCTCTGTCTCTGTCTATGCCCCTCACTCTGTCTCTGCCCCTCTCTCTCTGCCTCTTCCTCTCTGTGTCTGCCCCCTCTCTCTTTGCCCTCTCTCTCTGCCCTCACTCTCTACCCCTCCCCCCTCCCTCTCTAGACGAGCCTGAGAGTTGGGGGCTATGCATCAGTGGATAGGGCGGGTATGGGGTAAAAGGAGCCAATTAATAATATTAATATAATATCAATGGGGGTGGTTACAGTGTGTGTGTGTGTGTGCGGGGGGTAGTTAGTGTGTGTGGTGGATGGTTAGTGTGTGTGCAGGTCGCCCCCCCCCCCGCAACCGTGCGTTGAGGGGACGGGACCCAACGGGTCCTACTTGGTCTTATCACATAAACGATTAAAAACCGATTATGTATGTGATGAAAACAATTAACTTAATGGTATATTTTAAAAAGTAGCCAAATAACTCTCATGTGAAAGCATAAAACACTTGCCACTGATATCATGGATCACAATTTCAGCCTTTAAGAGTGACTAAAGGGGCTGTCCCACTGTATGAGCTAATTAAAGACTTCTCCCGAATTTCCCGATTCGAACTCGGAGAATTACGGTAATAGCCGCTCGTAGGTACTCAGGGCTCTCATGGACATTTTTCAACATGTTTCAACCACATGTTGAAAAATTTTCACGAGTCTTCACGAGCTTACCGCGTTTTCTGAGTACCTGCCGTTAGCATTACGAGCCGCTAAGAGACGTCCTGAGCTCCGACGTAGCTGCTACGTACATTCTATGTGCTTACGAGTTTGATTTTTTTTTTAAACTCGGGAGAGCTTTTGAATTAGCTCGTACAGTGGGACAGCCCCTTTAAGATTGCATGAATAACATAGCCACCTTTACGCAAATTTGCTGATTGATTGCTGAGATAAATTGCTTGATTCTGCATTCCTAGCAAGGAACCCTGCTTGAATAAAGTTTAAGTAACAACAGAACTACAACATTGTGGTGCTGAATCAATAATCTACTGTCTCTGTGAATGCAAGATTCAAGAATTGGTTCCAAAAATGTTATCAGGACAACACTGGTAACATTGAAAAGATAATACCGCTTTGTGCCCTAACAGAACGGGATGTGCATCTTGCAAAAGTGTATATGCCAGTAACAATCAATCATCCTACTTACAGTTATCAACTTTCTGCATTTTACATTGTCTCACGCTACATAACAGTACTTGTTAAAACAGATGGAATTAAAACTGTAACCAAAGTTACATTAAAGTTAACCTCACATTTATCCACATTATACTGCATCTGCCATGCATTTGCCCACTCACCCAACCTATCCAAGTCACCTTACAGCCTCCTAGCATCCTCCTCACAGCTAACACTGCTCCCCAGCTTCGTGTCATCCGCAAACTTGGAGATGTTGCATTCAATTCCCTCGTCCAAATCATTAATATATATTGTAAATAGCTGGGGTCCCAGCACTGAGCCTTGCGGTACCCCACTAGTCACTGCCTGACATTCTGAAAAGGACCCGTTTACTCCTACTCTTTGCTTCCTGTCTGCCAGCCAGTTCTCTATCCACATCAATACTGAACCCCCAATACCGTGTGCTTTAAGTCTGCATACTAATCTCTTATGTGGGACCTTGTCAAAAGCCTTCTGAAAGTCCAGATATAACACATCCACTGGTTCTCCCTTATCCACTCTACTAGTTACATCCTCGAAAAATTCTATAAGATTCGTCAGACATGATTTACCTTTCATAAATTCATGCTGACTTTGTCCAATGATTTCACCACTTTCCAAATGTGCTGCTATCTCATCTTTAATAACTGACTCTAGCATTTTCCCCACTACCGATGTTAGACTAACTGGTCTGTAATTCCCCGTTTTCTCTCTCCCTCCCTTTGTAAAGATAAACATTTTCTGCTGATTAGAAAGTCTAGGACTGAGACTATAAACTAAGAATTAAAGAAAGTCCTCTCATAAGTAAGTTAGGAAACAACACTACACACAAACATCTTCGATGAAATGTATAACATTAATTCTGGATCACATCCACAGATACTGTCTGACCTGCCATGTATTTCCACATTTTCTGTATTTTAAATTCATTTTTGGGATCCTGACATCGCTGACAAGGAGAACATTTATTGCCCAGTTCTACACGCCGTTGAAAATGCAATGATATACTATTTTATAAACCACTGCCGCCTTGGTGAATTTAATCTCACAGTGCAATTGGATTGGCGGTTTGAGGATTTAGACCCAGTGGGAATGAAAGAACAACAATGTATTCCAAGTCAGCATAATGTGTGACTTGAATGAGAACCTGGAGGTAGTGTTCACATTCTGCCCTTGACCTTCTTGGTGGTAAGTGGTGCAGGATCGGGAGCTACTGTTTGAGTATCATGGGTCAGTAATTGCAGTGCACTCTGTAGATGGTACACAGTGAGGCGACTGTGCACCTATGGTGGAAGAAATTAATGTCTGGAGTGGTTGATGAGATAGCAAACAATTGGATTGCCTTGTCCTGGATAGTCTTTAGCTTCTTGAGTTGTTGATGGTATACCAATGGTAGCTAGTGGGCAGTGTTCCATCATACTTCTGACTTCAGCCTTTTAGGTAAGTTACTCACATCAGGATTCCCAGCTTCTGATCTGCTCTGAAAGTCACAGTATGTGGGTAACTGATTGAGCTGGGCATTGGCACCTATTCCTGCCCCCTGGTCCTGTTATCCTCCCCCATCCCGACCCCTTCGCAACATCCGCAACACTAAATGTGGTTAGGTGGCTAGTCTCTCCTTTTTAGAGATGTTAATTGTCTGGCACTTTTGTGGCATGAATGTTACTTGTCACTTATTAGCCCAGGCCTGAATTTTGTCTGGATCTTGCATGCAGGCAACTGCTGCTTCATTTGCTGAGGAGTTGCAAAAGGAATGCAACTTTTATAATCATCAGCAAACATCCCCACTTTTGATCGTATGATGAAAAATAAGTAATTGATGATGGAGCTGAAGATGATTAGCCTAGGACACTGCCCTGAGGAAATCTTGCTATGAAGCCCTGGTCTGCGATTTTTGGTCATCAACAACCACAACCATCGTCCTATGTACACTCCTCAAATAGTGTACTGTTTTCCTTTGATATCCATTGACGAGCTTTAATGCTGCACTCAGTGGAATGCCGCATTGATGTAAGATTAATCACTATCACCATCTCCCGCATTCAGATCTTTGGTTTATGCTTACACGAAAGCTGTGATAATATCAGGAGCTGAGTAGTCCTAGCAAAACCAAAGCTGAGCTTTTGACAAATGGTTTGTTTACCAACAGCCCCGATTTGTCCTTTTTTTCTTCGCTTCCTGTTTTCCCCCCACTCGCCCTATTACAATCAGTCTGAAGAAGAGGCCCGTCCCAAAGCGTCACCTATATATTTTCTCCAGAGATGCTGCCTGTCCTGTTGAGTTACTCCAGCATTTTAAGTCTATTTTTGGTATAAACCAGCATCTGCATTTCCGTTTTATTACAGCTAGTTAGCATTCTTGACAACAACTTTGATGATGTTTGATGGGCCGATTGATTAGTAACTGGATATTAACTGGTTAGCAACGAATATATGAATCAGATTTTGTTGCAACTCCTTTTTATTGTAACTTCCATAGTTCTTGTTATCTGTGGCAGAATAAATTTGGAATCTCCTCTATCCTGACTACCCCCAGCAGGGACCAGTGAACAAGAATCCTAGCTGGCAAGATGCAACATTCACTGCATTTACTTTCAATCAGCCCACATATAGTAACCATTGTTGTTCAGAGTTGGAGTTGTTCAGAGGCAGGTTTAAAATTAAGGCTTATTATGGTGACTAAAGTCAATGCATGACTTGAGTGTTTGACATAACATTACAGCACCTGTTCTGTGCGTCAGTGCATAGTTAACCTAAATATCATCTATGCATTGTAAATTAAAACAATTCTACTGAAATGAATTAATATGCTACCAAATGGCGAATATAATTAGGATATTAAAGGATCAGATTAAGAATTTTTAACTTAGAAGTGGACTAAATAAGTCAATTATTTTGTTATTGTTCTTCTTATCGAGTCCACACACAAGGTTAAAACTTGTTCAGCCAGAGCTGAACACACTTCTCAGCATCTGCATACAATGGTGTCTGTCTTAACGCTTCTTGTGCGTGGTGGTGGAAAGATTGGTGGAAACAGGCCGCAACGTAAACGCTCTTTCCTTGACCCCAATTATATTATTCAAGTGATATATACCTGAGTATTGACAGCCTTACACTGAACACCTCCAAGACCAAGTTGTCCTATCAAACTTTCAGCTGCACCACACTGCCCTTTAACAAGGCTCTGGGAAATGTGGAATAGTTCCTATTTCTCGGGAGCCATCTCTCAGTAAAGGCAAAGATCAATGATAGAATTCACCTCTACCATCAATGAGTCGCACAGACTTTGAGGAAAAGGGTAATCGAAGCACAAGACGTCAAACTGATATAAAGTCATGATCTACTGAGTACCAAGTGATTCCTGCCCTCCTACGTCCTTCTGAGACTCAGGCTACACATCGCAGGCACTTCAAGGCAAAAGAAAATTACCACAAACACTGTCTCTGCAAGAACCTGTAAATTCACTGGAAAATCAATGACAGTGTCCCCTTCCAGGCCAACATCCAAAACGGAGGCTCCAGTTACACTTTGTTGACCAGCCGTGTCATAAGCATCCTTCACCAGACTCCTGGAACAGGCAATCTGTTCTGAGCTCTGTCATGGGAAGAAATTTTAGCAGGAGGCGTTCAAAGCTTTCTTGAAAAAATGGAACAAAGAAGGGAAGAGATTGAATTTTTTGTTCGCTTTCCATCACAATGAGGAATGTGGAGGAGTCACTGTGGTGGATGTTTATGTTAAAATGTATTTCGTGTGTTTTGTTGCTTTTTATTGGTATGACTGTATGGCAAATCAAATTCCTCGTATGTTGCAAAACATACTTGATTAATAAAGTATGATTATGATTATTATTATGATCCCCATTGACTCCAGGGAATCACTCAAAGTGCAAAGGCAACATTTGGGATGGTATTGAAAACCTTGTGGCCACGCATTTGGTGCACATAGAAGCCCTGCATAGGCGGCACAACGCCTCACAAACTTCCCACTTACTGACAGCACTATGCCACTCCTGCCCACTCTGTAGAAGTTATTTTGATTCCCACAATAGCCCCATTGGTTACTTCAAAATCCACAGAATCCAGAGTGGAAGCAAGTCATCCACAATTCCAAGGGATGGTTGAAGAGGAAACTTATTCCTGAGGAACCTAATGTAAATTTCAATAAAAAGGGAGTATATTTCCAATGTAAGCTTCTAACAAGGTTTTTTAATAAAAACTGTATGTCCTGCCTTTGATAAGTTGTGGTACAATATTGACAATAATTTCCCTAGAAGTTATTATGTTATCATCTACCCTGCCCTTTTTTTTACGGTAAAGTTTTACAATTATGAAGTGGAATATTGTAAATATCAGTTTTAAACTCAGGCCACTGGCTTACTCTGAGGTCTACATTAATGCAATTTTGGATTTTTGATCTACAAAGCAAGAAATTGCCTCAGTCAATCAGTTTTAATGAATAGTTTTGCAAGTGTAGATGTGTGATAATTCATTTATCATCTTCAGGAAATAAATAAAATTTCAAAGGTCTCTTTGGCCATTGCATTTGCTTGGCCTCGAATGTTTTCAACACAGTAAGTTGATTGCTGCGTCTTTCATTATACACTTGCTGTGCCAATAATAGAGGTGAATCTGCAGTGCAGATGTTAAGTGGGATACTAACTGGATTGCTCAGCCCTCATGTTCTGCAATCACTTTATCGATAAATAATGCATTACAACTGTTCCGCTTTCTCAATGCAAACATCGCTCTCCCAAGAAACCCATCTATATTTTAATGAGCGGAATTTCAGGTTCTGTCTGGATGAAGAGATCTGTTCCATGAGTTCAAAGGGCTGGACAGCCCACTGCACGGGGTTCCTATCTATTCGACTCACCTAAGGTGGCCCTGGGAGGTATCAAGCAAAGTCCTGCATCCACGAGATGCAAAAACCACTTTGCAGTGAGAGGGGCTTCAATCAGTATAGTCCTGCAGCCCTGCTTCCAGAACCTTTAACAAAAGCCCGTCAAAGCTGTTTTGGTCTTGCAAGAGTTTTTTTTTTACTAAAACACAAATATATATATGTGTTTAAGTTCTTCATCCACCAGCCCCATCTCTCTATCTTCCTCCTCATCATTCATCTTCCCTCACTTCTTCCCCTTCTCTTCGTTTTATCCAATGTGCATCAGCCCCTCGCATTATCTCCCTGATCTATTTTTCCTCTTATTGAGTTGCTTCTTTGACTCTTTACATTGCCTGATTCTTTGACTTTTTACACTGCTTTACAATGCTTGGTTTGGCCTATTTGTATATAATACCACAGGATTGTTGTACTAAATAATACTTTATGCACTTAACTAAGCTTTTACTTCGAATAAATCATCTGATTTACTCAAGTGTTTTGTAAATAATTCTCTTGTTTGGTCCAGAACAAGATTATGTCTGCTGTTGATGTCCTTTTCAAAATTTTCATCAGGACATAAATTAATCTATCCCGAAAAAAAATATTAGATAGTTTCTTCTCTAGCACATAGCATTAAGAGATTAGATAACCTTTTGACCCTAGAAGCAATATGCAATCTTCTTGCAGGTATTTCACTTTAAAACCTGTAACATAGCAAATAGCATTCAATTTTTAAAATCACATTTATTAATTCCATGTAAGTTGGACTACTTTCTTTCTGCTGTTTGCTTAAGAATTAAGCATTCTACTTACGCTTAAGAAAATCAGTCAGAGTGCTTTTGGAAAGTTAAATTCAGGGTGAAATGTAAAATATTTGTATGATTCACACTGTTGTCTAAATAACTTCCTCAGTTTATTCAATTTTTCACAATGTTCAAGTTATGCTCAAAAAGTTATCATTGCAAAAACATAAGTAGAAACCTCCCCCAGAAAACAAATCTATATTGGTGCAAGAGATGGGCTGTTATGTTCCATTGTCGTGGTAGGATTAGCATTGTGCAGGTTGGCTCAAGAATATAATAGGTGTAGGAAATGACTTAAAATTTCGTTGTCTCTGTACTGTACACTGACAATGACAATTAAAGTTGAATCTGAATCTGAATCTGAAAATTATCTGAGCTGGATATAAAAGCTATTGATGATAAAGACAGATAAAATGGAAATATTCTGCAAATAAGTATTTTACCTCTGAATGGATCCTTTTGAAAGCTCACCTGAAACTCACCATGTGTCCAGAAGTAGGAATAAGTGTAAAACCATTGGCCTAAGGAATCTTTGATTTTTTGGAAAAGTGCATTGAACGATGGGTCGGCAAATGCGCTTTGCTGCTACTGTATTTCGTAACAGAAAGCCTGAGGTGAAGTTGACAACAGAACAGAACCTGCATTCTTAAAAACATCTTTCTTTTGTCTATATACATATGTTCCTAATTGATTTAATTTAAAGACATTTTTAAACTTGATAAGATGTGGTAGAAAAAGTTTTAAAAAAAACATTGTCTTAAAACGGCACATATTTTAATAATCCTGTTACTTTTATACAATTGGTAGTCCAGCTAGCATGTATCATTTTCCATATTACTGAAATAAGCATCAGAGTATGACTAATCCAGTAATGGCCTGACCCTTTGAATGAATGTTCAATGGCACACACACACTCTGAATGGCAAAAAATATAAAAATTAGAGATCCCAGAAAGGAAGATATATGGTCCATATTTGGGAGCTGTTATCAAGGAAAGATGATGAAAATTACCCAAGATTTAGCATTAATTTAAGACATGCAAATTGAATCACTCACCTCTAAAGTTGTTAATACAATTTTTTTTGCAGAAGAAAAATAAGCATCCCATAGGAACTGTGTTTGTTGCCTAAGAGCCATTATTTTCTCATGACGAATCGATCTAGTTATTGAAGGAATCTGTAATATAAGCATAGACAGCATGAAATTTAAAAAATGCAACTCTTCAGTGACACAAATACCAGAAAATAATGTAATATGCATTTACCATGGCTGTTGAGATCATGGAAGCTTCATATTTTCTTGGTGTGAATCCATTCTTCAGACTTCCCTTTCATGTATGCTTTTGTTGCTATTCCTTCTCCATTCATTCTAAATTAATAATCATTCAACTTTCCTTCCCTGACCATTTGCTTGCTGTTATTGGAATTTTTGGGTTGTTCCTCTTCCTTTCAAATTTCTATCATTATGCTTCTTCAGACACAAATTCCTGCCTCACCTTGAAAAACCCATTTCTCCAAAATCAAGATTTTGTTGTTGATTACCACATCTGTGACAATCTTACCCATACATGTAATTGTGGATCTGCAATCAAGTTCATTGCCCAGCAGCCTGAAACTGCCCTAATCCAGTTCTCCTCCAATCATTAATAAATTCTGCCATTCAGTAACTATTAGCACAATTTCTCTCAAGACATTGTGTTGCAACTATTAAAAGGTAGCCATATTATTCATGTTACTTAAGTTTTATATAGACAGAAGACATGAGAAATGTCAATTTTCTCGTTTTTAAATGGAAGTCAGTAGAATTTCAAGTTTCCTGAGAATTCAAACATCTCAAGTAGATAGCTCTGGCTGAGTAACTATGGCTGAGTGTTCTGCATATATTGGTACAAATTAGGGTTAGTATAAAATTAATTTTGTTTCTGCAATCCATGAAGATTTCTAAAGAGATGCAGATGTTATTAACCATTCTACTACATTGTTCAAGTTAACATTTGCAACCCAAGGCCAATATTTGGCTCCACTGCAAGAATTCCCAATTCTCCATGACAATCTTTGAAAATATTCAGCAGTTCAGTGCATACAATTTCAGTTTGCTGTTTCCTATTTGACAAGAATGCAATTCAAACCATCCACTGTTAATCTTCAGTAGCAGTATTAATACTAAATAATATGATGCAATTTCTCATAAATGTTTCACTTCATTCACAAATATGAATTTTAAATAGTTTATTAGCCAAGTATGTTTTGCAACATACGAGGAATTTCATTTGCCAAGTCAGTTATACAAATAAAAAGCAATGGAACGTACACAAAATACATTTTAACATAAACATCCACCACAGTGCCTCCTCCGCATTCCTCATTGTGATGGAAGGCGAAAAAAGTTTTCCCTAGCTCTCCCACAGTCTGGGGTCTCGAGCCCTCCGTTGATGGGATCATCTTGACACCTATAGCCTGTGGCATTTGTGCCCTTGAGGCGATTAGCCGGTGGCATTTTGGCCCTCCGCATCGAGGTAATTAGCCGGTGGCATTTGTGCCCTCCGCATTGAGGCAAATTAGCCGGTGGCATTTTGGCCCTCCGCATTGAGGCGATTAGCCGGTGGCATTTGGGCCCTCCGCATCGAGGTGATTAGTTCCTGCATCAGGAGGATGTCAGCTCACCCGCGCCGGACGATCGGACCCCGAGTCGGGGCTGGTCGTGCCTCTGCGTCATTGGAGCTTCCCGACTAGCCTCTCCCGAGACTGCGAGCTCTTGAAGGTAAAGTCCGCAGTCCGCAGTTGGAGCGATCACAGACAAGGGATCGGCTCCCAAGCAAGGCCCAGCCCCACAGTGAGGCCCAAAGTCAGTCCGAGGAGGCCTCCAGCTCCATCGATGGTAGGCCGCAGAGCGACCGGAGAATGCCATCTGAAAATTAATCGCATCTCCAGGAAGGTAAGAAACTGAAAAAAATGTTTCCCCCTCTCCCCACATTAAAACAAACAGGAGAACATTTACACAGACTTTAACATACACTAAAAATAAAAATAACATGAAAAAACACACAGACTGTTCGCGGGGCTGCCAATCGTGTGTTTGAAATGTTATGAACAAATTATCAAATATTACACGTCAGAAAACAGAATCAAAAACAGAAAACAGAGAAATGCAGATCAGGCGACATCTGTCAAGAAAACATCAAAGAGTTTCTATTTCAGGATTTCCAATATGAAAATTACAGACAAAAATTACAGAAAAAGGAAGGAAGGAGAATCTGAGAAAGAAAACAAATGCACAGAGAAAATCAGAACCAAGCTTTGATGGCAAACGTGTTTAAAGGCAGATGTTACATACCCAGGAGACAAAATGTAGTATATTGAGAAAACAAATACATTTGAGTCATATGTAGAGGTTTCAGAGGTAAAATCAATAACCTGTGAATACATTAGTTGGGATCATTGTCTGTATGGATTCATTCAGTGAAGGAAACCACGTGCAGATGGAAAAAAGGAACTTTGCCTTAAAAACAGATGTGCAGAGAAGGTATTTCTGTACTTTTGCCAGTCTTCTGACAACTTGTAGATTTTTGTATTAAATATTGATTTTTAGAGTTAACGTGTATCATAAGCCGAACTTAAAGGAAATTGCCTTTGTTTAAACGTAAAAAAATAAATTATGATTTAGTGCTCTCCAGGTTCCAGTTTGATTTCATTTGAAGGTTATACCAAGATGCAAAATCTAGCAAATCAAGCTGTAGGTTCATTTAAAGGCAATAATTTTAGTTATAAATTCCAGTCATACCGATGTGTGGAAATGGCTGCAGAGATCGTGGATGAGTTTAGTTTTAGACTTTAGAGATACAGCACGGAAATAGGCCCTTCGGCCAACCAAGTCTGCGCTGACCAACGATCACCCCGTACACTAACACTATCCTACACCCTAGGGACAATTTTACAATTTTTTATCAAAGCCGATTAACCTACAAACCTGTACATCTTTGCAGTGTGGAGGAAATTGGGGTACCTGGAGAAAAACCACACAGTCACAGGGAGAACGTACAAACTCCATCCAGATGGCACCCATAATCAGGATCAAACTTGGGCCTCTGGCGCTGTAAGGCAGCAACTCTACCGCTGCACAACTTTAGATTCAACTGGACTGACAGAATTGAACACGGTAATGCAGGAAAACTTTTATATGATTTGAGTAGCGTTTGTTTCTAAAATCAGTGAATAAATTAATGATTACATCATTCATTCTGGCTTTTTAGTCATTTGTTTCGATGCGCTTGTTGCTGACAATGTTTATCCCTTTTTGAGAAGATAGTGGGATTATCTTCTTGAAACACGGAAATCCATGTGATGAATCTAGATAATTAATCTGTTTGGTAGTGAGTTGCAGGATTTTTAAATCGGCAAAAATGCTTGTAGTTAGATGCAATATGGAACAAAATAAGCATCCATGCATCGGCTCCTTTGTCCTTCCAAAAGGTGGGGTTCACATGTTTTGGAGTCGCTACTCACAAAGACACATCAGATGTTGATGCTGGGTTATTTGATGATGATAGTACAGTGAATATTGAGAAGAGGTGGTTGGACTTTTTGTTGCTGCATGTGTTCTTTGCCTGCTACTTGCAGGTCATGTCGCTGGCTTGTTATTTCGTTTATGTCTGGAAGTTGCAGTAAATAGGTGCAGAATGCTTCATCATCTGAGGAGCTGCCAAATAAACTGAACATTTTGCAATCATGTGACAAAGCGGGTCTAAAATGTTGACCCAAAAGAACATGTGAAGCATTGATTGGTCCCGATTGTCACAACCACTGTACCAGGTATAACTTCGATCTAAAGAGTGCTTTCTACCTACCCAGTACTCAATAGAGGTAACATTTACTAGTGTTCCTTTGATGTTAGCAGAAGCCATTTTTGCTACCTCTTAAAAATTCTGCTTGCGACCATGTTTGGACCAAAAGTGGAACAACCCATTCCTTGTGGAATCCAAGCTCAACACCATAGAGCAATTTATAAACATCAACCTGAATTGAAGCAATTCCACTTCTCAAAACCAATCCACATAATTTGATCCAATGATCTTCATTAAAGCCCCTGTCCCACTTACGTGTCCTTGGCACGCTAATTACGCGACCTCGTGGTCGCGTTGAGGCGCGAAGGTCGCGCGCGATTTCATGCGCCAGCACAGCCGTCTGGAGTGCGTGATGTCATTTGAAGATGGACACAAAAAGCAGGAGTAACTCCGCGGGACCGGCACCATCTCTGGAGAGAAGCAATAGGTGGTGTTTTGGGTCGAGACTCTTCTTCAGTCTGAAAGAAGGGTCTTGACCTGAAACGTCAACCATTGCTTCTCGCCAGAGATGCTGCCAGTCCCGCTGAGTCACTCCTGCATTTTATGTCCATCTTCAAATTACGTCACGTACTCCAGACGGCTGTGCTGGAGCATGAAATCGCGCGCGACCTTCGGGGGAGTAGAAGTGGGGGTGGATCTGGACCGCAACGGCCGTGAGCTCCAGGCCGAGCTCGGCGATCGTTTGCCTGCTTCTGCTGCTGTTGGAGGTGAGACGTTGCGTCGCGCCAGGGTCTTGGGCATGTCCCACTTTGGTTATCAGTTACGCGACAGGCCATTGGCGCGCAAAGATTTCATTCGCTACAAAATTTTCGGAGCCC
The DNA here is from genome assembly GCF_010909765.2 of Amblyraja radiata. Classification (NCBI taxonomy): domain Eukaryota; kingdom Metazoa; phylum Chordata; class Chondrichthyes; order Rajiformes; family Rajidae; genus Amblyraja; species Amblyraja radiata. The sequence continues at coordinate 64,631,414 of NC_045960.1, forward strand.
CGCGCGATGTCGCGCACAACTACATACCCCTCTGCTTTTCTCAGTGGGACCGGCTCCGCGTGGCCACACGATGCCTGTGCGCCTCAACTCGGCGACGAGGTTGCGTAATTTATGTGCCAAGGACAAGTAAGTGGGACAGGCCCTTAAAGCTGTTTCATTTTCCAAGTGGAAGGGGGGAAGTAAATTCCCAATGGTGACAATCAAGTTTAATCTGTAGCTGCTCAGCAAAGTGATTTCATTACATATAGTAAAGATACACTGTATATTTATTGTGATTTAAAGTGATTAACAACTAAGTCAAAAGTTTATTAACGTTGTATTATGGTTCTCTATTTTTACATTCTCTTTAACAGTGAGAAAGATTTTCCAAACTTCTACAGTTTAAAAAAAAGAAGAGCCTAATTATCTCATTTTAGTTTAGATCTAAATAGGAGCACAGTTTTTCATCAAAAAAACATTTATTCGAGCTCAGACCATACCATATAACCATATAACAATTACAGCACGGAATCAGGCCATCTCGGCCCTTCTAGTCCATGCTGAACACTTACTCTCACCTAGTCGGTCGCGCCGCCCTTGAGTGGGCAGCGCGACCGACGTCGCAGCGGCCTCTGCAGTCTGTCTGTCTTTTTTTTCTTTTTTTGTCCCGTTGAGGGTATAGTTTGTAGTGGACTTTTAAACGTGTATGTGTGGGGGGTGGGGGAGACTTTTAAATCTCTTCCCTGCACGGGGACCCGACCTTTTCCCTGTCGGGTCTCCGTTGTCGTTGGGGCCTAGCACCATGGAGCGGCCTCCAACCGGAACGACCTGGGGGCTCGTCACGGAGCCTGCGGAGCTGCAGACCTACCATCGTGGAGCTGGCCTGCTTCGGAACGTGATGAGTTCGGAGCATGGAGAGCTGCGGTGGCGTGCGGCTGCGACCCGACTCCGGTGGATGGTGACACCGGGAGATCGCGGGTCCCCGGTGGGAAACTGCTTTGCGGGGCACCGGCAACGGCGACTTCTCCCGCCCGAATTGCGAGGTTGAAAGTGACCTGGAGCGGGGTCTTACATCGCCGGCGCGGCTTTAAATGGCCGCGGACTTGCTAGCGCCCGCTGGGGGCTCCAACATCAAGACACGGAGCAGGGCCTTACATCACCCGGCGCGGCTTTAAATGGCCACGGACTTGCTAGCGCCCGCCGGGGGCTTTGACTTTGACATCGGGAGAAGAATGGAGAGCAGGGGAGAGACAAGACTTTGCCTTCCATCACAGTGAGGAGGAGATTCACTGTGATGGATGTTTGTGTAAATTGTGTTGGCGTGTGTCGTGGTTCTTTTCTTGTTTAACTGCAGAAACCAAATTTTGTTTGAACCTCATGTGCGGTTCAAATGACAAATAAATAGTATGGTATGGTATGGTCCCATCTACCTGCACTCAGGCCATAACCCTCCATTCCTTTCCCATCCATGTACCTATCCAATTTATTTTTAAATGATAAAAACGAACCTGCCTTCACCACTTCCACTGGAAGCTCATTCCACACAGCTACCACTCTCTGAGTAAAGAAGTTCCCCCTCATGTGCCCCTAAACTTTTGTCCCTTGATTCTCAAATCATGTCCTCTTGTTTGAATCGTCCCTACTCTCAATGGAAAAAGCTTATCCACGTCAACTCTGTCTATCCCTCTCATAATTTTAAAGACCCCTACCAAGTCCCCCCTTAACCTTCTTCCCTCCAAAGAATAAAGACCTATCTTGGTCAACCTTTCTCTGTAACTTTGGTGCTGAAACCCAGGCACCATTCTAATAAATCTCCTCTGTACTCTCCCTATTTTGTAGACATATTTGCTATAATTTGGCAACCAGAATTGTACACCATATTCCAGAATTTTCCTCACGAATGCCATGTACAATTTTAACATTACATCCCAACTTCTATACTCAATGCTCTGATTTATAAAGGCCAGCACATCAAAAGCTTTCTTTACCACCCTATCTACATGAGATTCCACCTTCAGGGAACTATGCACAGTTATTCCTAGATCCCTCTGTTCAACTGCATTCCTCAATTCGCTACCATTTACCATGTACGTCCTATTTTGATTTGTCCTGCCAAGATGTAGCACCTCACACTTATCAGCATTAAACTCCATCTGCCATCTTTCAGCCCACTCTTCCAAATGTAGACTTTGAAAATCTACTTCATTATCCACAACACCACCTATCTTAGTATCATCTGCATACTTACTAATCCAATTTACCACACCATCATCCAGATCATTGATGTATATGACAAACAACAGTGGACCCAACACAGATCCCTGAGGCACCCCACTAGTCACCGGCCTCCAACCTGACAAACAGTTATCCACCATTACTCTCTGGTATCTCCCATTCAGCCATTGTTGAATCCATCTTGCTACTCCACTATTAATACCCAACAATTGAACCTTCTTACCCAACCTTCCATGTGGAACCTTGTCAAAGGCCTTACTGAAGTCCATATACAAAAACATCCACCGCTTTACCCTCATCAATTTCCCCAGTAACCTCTTCAAAAAATTCAAGAGGATTAGTCAAACATGACCTACCAGGCACAAATCCATGTTGACTGTTCCTAATCAGACCCTGTTTATCCAGATGATTATATATATTATCTCTAAGTATCCTTTCCATTAATTTGCCCACCACTGACATCAAACTAACAGGTCTACAATTGCTAGGTTTACTCTTAGAACCCTTTTTAAACAATGAAACAACATGTGCAGTACGCCAATCCTCCGGCATCATTCCCGTTTCTAATGACATTTGAAATATTTCTGTCATAGTCGCTGCTATTTCTACACTAACTTCCCTCAATGTCCTAGGGAATATCCTCTCAGGACCTGGAGACTTATCCACTTTTATATTTTTCAAAAGTGTCAGTACTTCCTCTTCTTTGATCCTCATAGTTTCCATAGCTACCCTACTTGTTTCCCTTACCTCACAAAATTAAATATCCTTCTCCTTGGTGAATACCGAAGAAAATAAATTGTTCAATATCTCCCCCATCTCTTTTGGCTCTGCAGATAGCTGTCCACTCTGACTCTCTAATGGACCAATTTGGTCCCTCGTTATCCTTTTGCTATTAATATAGCTGTAGAAACCCTTTGGATTTACTTTCACCTTGCCAAAGCAACCTCATATCTTCTTTTAGCTTTTCTAATTTCTTTCTTAAGATTCTTTTACATTCTTTATACTCCTCAAGCACCTCATTTACTCCATGCTGCCTATAATTATTGTAGATCTCTCTCTTTTTCCGAACCAAGTGTCCAATTTCCCTTGAAAACCATGGCTCTTTCCAATTATTACTCTTTCCTTTCAACCGAACAGGGACATAAAGATTCTGTACTCTTAAAATGTCACCTTTAAATGTCCTCCATTTCTCTACTACATTCTTCCCATAAAACAAAATGTCCCAATTCACTCCTTTTAAATCTTTTCGCATCTCCTCAAAGTTAGCCTTTCTCCAATCAAAAATCTCAACCCTTGGTCCAGTTCTGACCTTCTCCATAATTATATTGAAACTAATGGTATTGTGATCACTGGACCCGAAGTGCTCCCCAACACATACCTCTGTCAACTGACCTGTCTCATTTCCTAACAGGAGGTCCAGCACTGCCCCTTCTCTAGTAGGTACCTCTATGTATTGTTGCAAAAAACTATCCTGCACACATTTTACAAACTCCAAACCATCCAGCCCTTTTACAGAATGTGTTTCCCAGTCTATGTGTGGAAAATTGAAATCTCCCACAATCACTACCTTGTGCTTACTACTAATATCTGCTATCTCCTCACATATTTGCTCTTCCAATTCTCGCTCCTCATTTGGCGGACTATAATACATCCCTATAAGTGTTGCTACACCTTTCCCATTTCTCATTTCCACCCAAATAGCCTCCCTAGACGAGCCCTCTAATCTATCCTGCCAAAGCACTGCTGTAATATCTTCCCTGATAAGCAATGCAACATCTCCACCTCTTGCCCCCTCCAATTCTATCACACCAGAAGCAACAAAATCCTGGAATATTTAGTTTCCAATCACAGCCATCCTGCAACCATGTTTCACTAATCGCCACAACATCATACTTCCAGGTGTCAATCCAGGCTCTAAGCTCATCCACCTTTCTTACAATGCTCCTAGCATTAAAATATACACATTTAAGAAACCCACCACCTGTTATTCTCTGTTTATTATCTTTTTCTTCTTTCTCCCCTACATGTTGGGTAGGCAGTGATTTGTTTCTGTGCTTTGAAGTACGCAGTGCTTTGTTTCTGAAGAAACTAACCATGTTTTTGGCAGCCATTACACACTACAAAATCATGCTAAAGTCATATATAGGTCAAGTACTTTATTCTATATTTTCTTTCTTTAGTAAGTGATATAACAAATTGGAAAAAGCCAAAATGGCAGAGGGTGAAATCTCCTGTCATTGCATCAGTGTGTCTTGGAAGAGCATCACAACAGTTCCAAGATAGCATTTAGAAAAAAGGCAGATTGTAGCAGCACCTGCTGGTGCCTTGGAGTAGTCAAACCCTCGGATTGGCTACTCCAGTCACGTGGGCGCGGGGAACAGGTTTTGGGCGCTTTCTGTCATTTTCATTCATTCGAGCGCCACACTTTTGGATGCAGCATCATTTATTTAGCTGTCTGATAGTCTCGCGTTGTTCTTTGATACTGTTCGTAATAAACATCATGGAACCAACTCTCGGTCTCGACTCCGCTAAACTGGTGACCCCGACGCGCCCAATCGTTATTGGACGCCGACAATGCAAGCCTGACGCTCAACAAAATGCTGTCGGCCTCAAGCTGCCGGTGTTCTGGGCCGAACAGCCACAGGTGTGGTCCGCCCACGTGGAGGCACAATTCCACCTCCGTAACATAGTGGCGGACGACACGAAGTACTTCCACGTCGTCAGAGCATTCACGCAGGAGATGGTTTCACAGTTGTTGCCTTTCCTGCAAGACCCGCTGGCACTCGCTAAGTACCAGGGCCTCAAGGCTCTCCTCCTTCGCATGTTCAGGCTCAGCCACCGAGACCGCGCCGCCCGCCTCCTGCACATGGACGGGTTGGGCGATCGCAAGCTGTCCATGCTAATGGCAGAAATGCTTGCCCTAATGGACGGCCACCGTCCGTGCCTGCTTTTTGAACAGGCCTTCTTGGAGCAGATGCCGGACGACGTCCACCTCATGCTTGCTGGCGCTGATTTCGCCGACCCCATACAGCTCGCCAAAAGGGCCGACGAACTCTGGCTGGCGAAGCAACAAGATGGCGGCGCCATCAACCGGGTTTATGCGACAGCATGCCATTCACCTCGACGAGACTGAGGCGACGCTCCACCCACATTTTCCACTGCAGAGCCACAGCAGTGCGCCGGGGACCAGCTGTGGGGCACTGAGGCTCGACGCTGCCGTCAACCCTGCTCGTTTCAACCGCCTGCCCATACAACCGCCTCTAGTTCTGCAACCATCTCTCCGGCAGACGCTTCCTCGTCGACTCCGGGGCTATGGTCAGTATCTTCCCGCTGACCGGACGCGACACCCGTGCTGGTAAGTGGGGCCCAGTGCTCACGGCCGTTAATAGGAGCACCATCGGTATTTACGCCATGCGGACCTTCTCGCTCACTTTTGACTCCCGCCCGTACGTGTGGACGTTCATCGTGGCCGACGTTGCAAAGCCGCTCCTGGGTGCCGACTTCCTGCGGGCGTTCTCCCTCGTAGTTGATGTGCGGGGCGGGCGCATGATTCCGCAATTGGCCCTCGGCCCCGTGGTCCCGCGACTCCCGCCCCCACCCAGAGCGCAGCTCAGCGCCATCGTCTAAGGCCCCTACGCCTCCCTCCTCACCGATTTCCCTAAGCTCCTCACTCCCCGTTTCAACATAGCAGCCCCCAAACTAGGGATTGTACATCACATCCCCACCATGGTCTCTCCGATACACGCCCGGGCGCGCCGCCTTTCACCGGACAAGATGCTCATCGCCTCTAGCTAATGGAGGACATGGGGATCGTCCGGCGCTCGGACAGCCCGTGGGCAGCCCCTCTACACATGGTCCCCAAAGCATCTGGGGGGTGGAGACCATGTGGGGATTATTGGCATCTGAACGCCATGACAACGGCAGACTGCTACCCGGTGCCCAACATCCAAGACTTTTTTGCCCACCTCGAGGGTGCCGCTTTCTTCTCGAAAGTCGACCTCGTTCGGGGCTATAATTAGATTCCCGTTTACCCGGACGACATCCCGAAAACCGCGACGATCATCTCATTCAGCTTGTTCGAGTGGCTACGTATGCCCTTTGGATTAAAGAATGCCGCACAGGCATTCCAAAGGCTTATGGACAGGGTCGGGAGGGGTCTGCCGTTTGTGTTCATCAACCTGGATGACATCCTGGTCGCAAGCCCCACCCAGGAAGAGCACATCGTGCACCTGCGGACCTTCTTCCAGCGCCTCCTCGACCACGGCCTCATAATCAACCTCGCTAAGTGCCCGTTCGACCTCCGTTCTATCTCTGGAGAGCGTCACACCTCAAGGCACTATCCCGCTACCCTCAAAGGTCGAGGCCATTCGAGTTTCCCCGTCCGCGCACAGTAAAGGGGTTGCAGGAGTTTGTCGGCATGGTGAATCTTTATCACCGTTTCTTGCTGGCAGCTGCCAACATCATGCGCCCCTGTTACAGTGCCTCGTGGGCAAGCCGTGGGAGCTCGAATGGTCCTCGGAGGCAGACGCGGCATTCGAGGGCGCTAAGGCGACCCTGGCCAACGCAACCATGTTGGTTCACCCGCGGGCCTCAGCCTCAACGGCTCTCACCGTGGACGCCTCGATTGTGGCTGTGGGTGGCGTCCTGGAGCAGCTCGTCAACGGCCGTTGGCAGCCGCAGGCTGTTTTTAGCCGTCAACTGCGCTCCCCCAAGCGCAACTACAGCGCCTTTGATCGAGAGCTCCTGGCGTTGTACCTGGCCATCAGGCACTTTAGATATTTCCTCGAGGGTCGTGTATTCACTGCCCTTACAGACCACAAACCCCTTACCTTTGCCGTGGGTAAGGTCCGACCCGTGGTCCGCCCGCCAGTAGCGGCACCTCACTTACGTATCGGAGTTCACCACGGACATCCAGCACATTGCGGGCAAGCTAAACACTGTTGCTGACACCTTGTCCCGCCCCGCCCTCCCGTCCATTTCGGCCTTAGACCAGGCCGTGGACTACGACGAGCTGGCAAAAACATTTTACGAGGTCGCCGGAGGCTATCCCGCTCTCGAACACCTCCGCCACGGCCTGCGCTCGGGCCATGGTGGCCAACTGGATTGCCCGGTTCGGAGTTCAGTCCGATATCTCCACTGACCGGGTGGCCCAGTTCACCTCTGCCTTATGGTCTTCCCTGACTCAACTCTACACGGCGCGCTTACACCATACCACCGCCTACCACCCGCAGGCCAACGGGCTGGTGGAACGTTTTCACCGCCACCTTAAGTCGGCGTTGAAGGCCCGGCTCAAGGGTCCGGACTAGGTGGATCAGTTACCGTGGGTGCTCCTCGGTATTCGCACTTCCCCCAAAGAGGACTTGGCTGCTTCCTCCGCCGAGCTGGTGTATGGCTCGGCCCTGCGGGTGCCTGGGGATTTTCTCCCTACCGTTCATAACGGCAATTCTTCTTGATTCCAATGACTGGACGCTGTTCTTATGCCAGGTTTAACCTCACTCAAGTTTAGAGACTGCTAAGACATTGCACAAATGTAAGGGTATGTATTTGGCACTGATGGGAAACTAACAGTGGGTCATGACTTCAAGTGAAAATGCTGAAAGTGCTCAGTAGGTCAAGCAGCATGAACAGGGACAGAAACAGTGACAAAATTTGAACCAAGGACCCTAATGACCCTCCATTACATGGAAAAGTGTGCAAAATACATGTTCATTTGCAGAGAGAGGAGCAGTAGAAAGAACAGATGGAATGTGTGTGAAATGGTGCAGATAAAAGTTGTCATGGCAATCATCGTAAAAGCTGGCAGTTAGAGACAAGCAACTAATTGAACCAAAGTGCAGGAATACAAATACATGAATAGGTGGATAGATAGATAGAATCATGGATAGATAGAGATAGAGAATATATACCAGATTGGCTACTTTCAACATACCTAGATGAAATTATGAAAGGTGAGAAGCTCATCAACCATCTCCTGTTAGACATTGTTGAAACAATACCAAAGAGAAACAAATCAGATTGGGAGAGTTAGGCAGAGAATTCAAGTTATTGTCCTGTAGAAAAGGCAAATATGCTCTTGCATTGTGTTTCTCTAATCTCAAGGAGACTACTTCATGAGGACAGAATACTAACACTAAATTGGAAGAAGTGGAAAAATTGCTATTTCACCTGTAAGGAGTATGTGTGCCAATAGACAATAGACAATAGATGCAGGAGTAGGCCATTCGGCCCTTCTAGCCATTCAATGTGCTCATGGCTGAACATCCCCAATCAGTACCCCGTTCCTGCCTTCTCCCCATATCCCCTGACTCCACTATCTTTAAGAGCCCTATCTAGCTCTCTCTTGAAAGTCCAGTGAGAAAAAGTGTTTCCTCGTCTCCGTTCTAAATGGCTTACCTCACATTTATCCACATTAAACTTCATCTGCCATGCATCTGCCCACTCCCCCAACCTGTCCAGGTCACCCTGCATTCTCATAGCATCCTCCTCACAGTTCGCACTGCCACCCAGTTTTGTGTCATCTGCAAATTTGCTAATGTTACTTTGAATCCCTTCATCTAAATCATTGATTTATATTGTAAATAGCTGCAGTCCCAGCACCGAGCCTTGCGGTACCCCACTAGTCACTGTCTGCCATTCTGAAAGAGACCCATTAATCTGTACTCTTTGTTTCCTGTCTGCCAACCAATTTTCTATCCATGTCAGCACTCTACCCCCAATACCATGTGCCCTAATTTTGCCCACTAATCTCCTACGTGGGACCTTATCAAATGCTTTCTGAAAGTCCAGGTACACTACATCCACTGGCTGTCCCTTGTCCATTTTCCTAGTTACATCCTCAAAACGTTCCAGAAGATTAGTCAAGCATGATTTCCCCTTCGTAAATCCATGCTGACTCGGACCGATCCTATTACTGCTATCCAAATGTGCCGCTATTTCATCTTTTATGATTGACTCCAGCATCTTCCCCACCACCGATGTCAGGCTAACTGGTCTATAATCCCCTTTTTTCTCTCTCCTGCCATTCGTAAAAAGTGGGATAACATTAGCTACCATCCAATCCACAGGAACTGATCCTGAATCTATAGAACATTACAAAATGATCACCAATGCGTCCACAATGTCTAGAGCCACTTCCTTAATTACCCTGGGATGCGGACCATCAGGCCCTGGGGATTTATCAGCCTTCAGTCCCATCAGTCTACCTAACACCAATTCCTGCCTAATGTGGATTATCTTCAGTTCCTCCGTAACCCCAGAACCTCTGGCCACTAGTACATCAGTAGGATCCAAAGTACCTGTTCAACTCATCTGCCATTTCCTTGTTCCCCATTCACCTTTTTCAGTCTTCAAGGGTCCAACTTTGGTCTTAACTAATTTTTTCCTCTTCAAATACCTAAAGAAGTGTTTACTATCCTCCTTTATATTCTTGGCTAGCTTACCTTCATACCTCATCTTTTCTCCCCGTATTACCTTTTTAGTTATCATCTGTTGCTCTTTAAACATTACCCAATCCTCTTGCTTCCCACTCACCTTTGCTACGTTATACTTCTTCTCTTTTATTTTGATACTGTCCCTGACTTCCATTGTCCAATGATGATGGGAAGGGAATCGGTTAAAGGGTAGGTGATGCTTCGCCAGTGATTGTATGGAAAATGTGTTGTGAGAATGGGAGTGTTTGGTGAGTGTAATGTCTTCTGTATGACCCTGTTGTGACTAGCATAATGTATACACGTCCGATATCTTGTAAGAAGAGTTTATTTCCAACAACTAACAGAAACTTCTAGAAGGTCACTTGACCTCAGTCACGAGGCACAGCTTCTACTCTTGGCCTCAAGGGCTGCTGGCATTTACATTACACTTACATTACACCTCCCCCTTCAAATCTATTTACATTACATCTCCCCCTTCCACATTGGGGTCACAATTTTTCCAATACTAATAAATTTAACCTTTAATCAATTTAATGTGGATAACAAACTATTTTCAATACTAATATTCATGACAAATACAACCTTTACATCTCCCCCTCCGGAAGTGGGGGCGCTGCCCTAGCAGCTGCGGCTCGCCTGCAGTCCATCTGTTTTTTCTTTTTTTGTTGTTTTCTTTAGTCCTGTTTTAATTAATTTTAGTTTATTAGGTTGTGTATGTGTGGGGGGGGAGAAACATGTTTTTGGTCTCTTCCTTCAGGGGGATGTGACCTTTTCTTGTCGTATCCCCCGTTTCCGTCTCCGTCTGCGCTGAGGCCTAATGGCGGAGCTGGCGGCCTCCAACTGGGACCGACCTCGAGGCTCCGGAGGCAGAGCCAGCCAGGACTTACCAACGCGAGGCTGGCCGACTATGGGGCTGTGGTGGCGTTACGGCGGCGGCGACGCGACTTCGGGGCTGTGGCGGAGTTCCAGCGGCGGCGACCCGACTTCGGGACTGTGGCGGCGTTCCGGCGAACCGACTTCGGGGTTGTGGCAGCGTTCCGATGGCGGCGACCTGACTTCGGGGCTGTGGCGGCGTTCCGGTGGCGGCGACCCAACTTCGGAGCCTCGGAGGCTCGGCCGCGGGCCCAATGGACGAAATCGTCGGGAGCTCGCAGGTCACAGGTTGGTGACCTGTTTTTCCGGAGCTTCCGCAACAACAGCTTCGTCCGCTGGACTGGAGGGCGGCAGCTTCGGCAGCTTCGACCGCCCAGGGCCGTGGAGTTTGAACTGGCCCGTTCGCGGAGCTCGGATTCAGCCGCGGGACTGACTTACTTACTATCACCCGGCGGGGTCACAACATCGGAAGCCTGGATCGGCTCAGCGCAGAACGAGAACAAGAAGGGAAGAGACAAGGACTTTAAGACTTTTGCATCCATGAGGAGCTGCCTGGTGTACTCACTGTTGTAGATGTTAAATCTGTGTTTATTGTGTGTTTTTGTTATTTTATTCTATGTTATGACTGCAAGGCACAAAATTTCGTTCAGACTGAAAGGTCTGAATGACAATAAATGAAACTTGACACTTGATACTTGATACTTCAACTTTGGGGTTTCATTTACGTGTACGTCCACGGCATATAAATGAAAATACAATACCATTAAAGCCATTTAGATTTGCCTTCATTTAATTCAGCACAACGTTTGCACATTTCCCATATATTTTCCTTCCATACTCCTTTGCAGTCGACCCAAATTCTGCTTATGAACTTTAATATTCACATAAAGATTTACTTTAGAATCAATTAAGAGTGCTGCTGTTTTCCACTTTAAACTCAAAACCTACAAACTCTAAGGTTCTGTCTTGTTGCCTCTTGCTGCGTCTGAGAGACTGGCTCCTGCCTCTCGTTGCGTCTCGGCGCATCATGTCGTCTGGGGGACTGGCCCCTTCTGGGAGACTATTTCTTGCTTCTGCGAGACTGGCTCCTCCATCTAAGTTTCTCACATCTGGGAGACTGGCTCCTCTGTCTAGGTTTCTCGCCGCGTCCGGGCGTCTGGCTACAGGTGGCCTATCCCCGGCTACAGGGGTCTATCCCTGGCTACAGAGCTCTATCCTGGGCTAAAGGTCTCTAACCTGGGCTACAGGGCTCTATCCTGAACCACATGTCTCTATCCTGAACTACATGTCTCTATCCTGGACTATAGGGCTTTACCTGGACTACAGGGCTTTACTTGGACAACAGGGCTTTACCTGGACTACAGGGTTTTACTTGGACAACAGGGCTTTACTTGGACAACAGGGCTTTACCTGGACTACAGGCTTTACCTGGGCTTACTCTCTGCCTCGTTTTGGAGACTTGCTCCCTGGGAGGCAGACTCCCCGTTCAAATAAAAACTTTTGTTGCTCTTTCGATTTCTGTTGCTGGCATGTAGTTCACCTTAACTTTTACTTCTTTGCATTTGATAGTGTCTTTAAACTGTTGCTCGGGTCATGCTGCGCGCTCCGCAGGGTTCCTTTTAAGTTCTCGAACATGGCAGTGGCGGCGGCCATTATCGCCGCGCAGATGCGGGACAGCACGGTCGGATAGAGGACGTGGCGGCCGTTACTCCCTCTGGGAGAGGCCATCTATGGAGACCTGCGATTCCTCCGACGATTCCTCTGGCCATCACGGAAGGCGACCTTCTCTCCGTCTCCCACACCTGATCGTCTGTCACGCTTACGGGTGGGCTTCCCCTCGCGGAAGACACGATCGGCCGGCCCTCCGAACTGAGCTTTTAGACCTGCTGGGGAGTGTGAGGAGCTGTGGGACTTGGTGGAGGCTCGTGAGGCTCTGTGCCCTCCGCTGCTTTCAAGGCGAGGCGAGGCCGTGCGCTTACTCTTTGGGCTGCCACACCTGTGTTTCTTGCTCTACTTCTTGCTTCTTTCTTATTGCTCTTTCACTCCGAGTTTACTTTTTCTTTTTCTTCTTTTTTGGCTTGCAGTCGCTCATTCTTCTTCTTCTTGCATGGAGGGTGGTCCCGGTGGCTTGAGTCCCTCCATTTTTTTACTCTGACACCATGTAATGTCCTCTGTATGACCCTGTTGTGACTAACACAATGAATACACGTCCGACATCTTGTAAGAAGAGATTATTTCCAACAACTAACAGAAACTTCTAGAAGGTCACTTGGCCTCAGTCACGAGGCACAGCTTCTACTCTTGGCCTCAAGGGGCGCTGGCATTTACATTACACCTACATTACAGTGGGGAATATAATGGATGATCTGTTGAGCTGGTGGGGTGGACAAGGGAACTCAATATATCTTCTAGCTGGAAGGGTGAAGGTGAGAGCAGAAGTACAAGAAATAGAGGAGATGTGATTAAGTGTCTTGAGCAAGGCCATGTTTGAAAATAAAGGAAAATATCTTAAAGGCACTGGTATAGAAAGTCTTGACATCACAACAGCGAATGGAGAAGGGAATTGAATTCTCACAGGAAAGTAGTGGGAGGAGGGAGTAGGTGTGGTCAAGATAGCTGTGGGAGTCCATGGGCTTTTATTTTGTTTTATATTTACAGCATCTTCAGTATTCTGCCCAAAGTTAGCGATGGATGGCCAACCTCGATGATCTTGAGGAGAGAAATTAAATTGACTAATTTTATGTGTAACCAACTCTTCAATTAAATTGAGTCAATGTGATTTTCGACAATGTGATTCCATCAAAATGGATAAATCATAAAATGTGGATAAATACATTCCCTGGTTTATCAATAAAAACCAAATGGCAGCTATTAGAGTGTTTGACTCTGAATGAGAGTGCTACCTAGCACAGTCAACATGGAATTGATGTAAAGATTTTGAAAACAAATAGAGCAAATTTATTTCATGGAACAAGAATGATCAGTTGTACTTGATTGGTGACTGAAGTTAAATAGTTAAATTAATTTTCCTTATTCTTCTCATTTGGATTTTAAAATATGCTTGTTGAAAAATTCCAGAGGAACATTTTAGTTAACTTTGAAGTTGCATTAAATTCAGAAACATTTTATCTCATATTATTGTTTGACTACTTTTGAGCCAATTATATGCTGAAATTGTATGTATTTTGATAACTATAATCAGCATTTCAAAGAATACATAAGAGCTTCTTAAAAAATTATGCAATCTATGCAGGTTTTGATTGAAAATATTAAATGAATTTTCACCAATAGTGTCAGACATTAGCTCTAGCATTTTGATTTGCAGCTTTTGAAATTTTAGAACCTTGACTAGTCTACTCCAGTCAAGAAATCAGAATTTATTTTTGCATACATTAATTCTACTCCATGGAAAAATCAAATTATTTGCTGGAACAGAAGAATACAAAACAAAAGAGTACAAATCAGAATAAGACATGGTCAATTGGTGCAGTGTTATAGGCAGAGACCACTCTGCAAGTACTGCACATCCAGTCTTCATCACTGAGGAAACACACTGTGTGGATAGGCTGAGAGAACATAGATTTGAAATAATGATCGTTAATATTACAACTGACATCAGAGCAGAGTAGGAATAAACTTTCAGATTTGTAGAAATACATCTGTGGGGAATTATAAAAAGTTTAGAAACGGATGAAGCAGCAGAGAGCAATAAATCTTCTACATGCAAAACCTGTTTTATCTTGTAACCAAGTATCTGCCAGGACTTTATTTTGTTATAATTCATAGTTATGTTAATTTCATAATTACATAAACGTAGTCCCTGTCACATAATCCTCATCTAGTTTTGTTTTACTGTACAAATAGTATCCTTAATGAATAGTCAAGGAGTTTTGTAGTTGGTTATAGGTTCCTAGTGCTTCTGAAGTTTGAAGCGTTTAACATTACAACAGAGTAGCTTTTATTTTTTGTTAGTGGAGAAAACAGGAGATGCTGGATCAATTGCCAGTTTTATGGTCTTCCCACCTTTAAAATATTTTTATGGTGTATGAAATGGCAACTGATGCAATGCCGTGAATTTTGACAAGCTAATATTTGGTCAAATGGTTTGTTGTTACATAAATCAGAAGCTGTCTCTGTAACAATTCAATGCAATACTCGACAGGAAATCTCACCATAAGTAGTAAGTGTAGAAATTAATGAGATGTGTGACACCAAATGATACATGCTAGCAATAAAAGGATAAAAATACAATTCTCTTCCAAACACATCAGAGCCTGAAGATGGTGTGATGTGGGGGGGAGGCGGTGGTGTGGGGGGGAGTGGGTGATGTGGGGGAAGGGGGTGGTGTGGGGAGAGGGGGAGGGAGGGGTGGGGGGGAAGGGGTGGTGTGAGGGAGAGGGTGGTGTGGGGGGGGGGGGCGGTGGTGTTGTGGGAGAGGGGTGGGGGGGGTGGTGTGGGGGAGAGCGGATGGTGTAGGGGGAGAGGGGGTGGTTTTTGGGGGAGAGGGGGTGGTTTGGGGGGTGGGAGTGGGTGGTGTGGGGGAGAGGGGTGGTCAGTGGTATGGTCAGAGAGGTGCTGAAGATACTATCATATATGAAGGTAGACAAGTCGCTAGGGCCTGATCAGATATATCAGAGGACATTGTAGGAGCCCTGGTTGAAATTTACGAGTTGTCTTTAAATACAGGAGAGGTGCTGGAAGAATGGAGGGTGGCCATTCAGTCCTTAGAGCCAACACTACCATTCAATATGATCAGGGCTGATCATCCAAAATCAATACCCCGTTCCTGCCTTCTCCCCATATCCTTTGATTCTGTTAGCCCTAAGAGCTATATCTAACTCTCTCTTGAAAACCTCCAGTGAATTGGCCTGCACTGCCTTCTGTGGCAGAGAATGTTGTGCTTCAATTCAAGAAGGGCTGCAGGGAAAATGCTGAGAACTATAGGCCAGTGAGCCTATCATCTGCAGTTGGAAAGTTACTGGAGTATTCTGAGGGATAGGATATACAGGCATTTAGACGAACAAGGGGTGATTAGGGATAGTCAGCATGGGTTGTACGTTGGAGGTCGTGTCTCGCAAACCTGATTGAGTGTTTTGAAGACGTGACCAAAAAAGTCGATGAGGGCAGAGCTGTAGATGTTGTATATGTGGACTTCAGTAAAGCATTTGACAATGTTTTACATGGTAGGTTACTCTGGAAGGTTAGATCTCATGCAATCCAAGGATAGCTGAATGGATAGCAAATTGGCTCCATGGAAGGAAGCAGAGGGTGATGATGGAAGGTTGCTTCTCCGACTGGAGGCCTGTGATTAGTGGTGTTCCCCAGGGTTCGGTGCTGGGCCTTTTTGTCATCTATATCAATGCTTTGGATGAGAACATAAAGGGCAAGATTAGCAAGGTTAAATTGCTGAGCAACTGGGAGATCAGGTAGGTTAAGGCGGACTGAGCGGAGGTGTTCAGAGAAACGATTGCCGAGCCTGCAATTGGTCTCGCCGATGTACAGAAGTTGACACCTGGAACAGTTAACACAGTAGATGAGGTTGGAGGAGGCGCAAGTGAACCTCTGCCTCACCTGAAAAGACTGTTGGGGTCCTTGGATGGAGTCGAGGGGGAGGTAAAGTGACAGGTGTTGCATTTCCTGCGGTTGCAGAGGAAAGTACCTGGGGAGGGGGTGGGGGTGGTTTCGGTGGGAAGGGACGAATTGACCAGGGAGTTGCAGAAGGAACGGTCTCTGCGGAAAGCAGAAAGGGGTGGAGATGGGAAGATGTGGCCGGTAGTAGGATCCCGTTGGAGGTGGCAAAAGTGTTGGAGGATTATATGCTGTATGCGACAGCTGATGGGGTGGAAGGGACTCTGTCCTTATTGCGAATGAGGGGGAGGGGGAGCAAGAGTGGAGCTACAGGATATCCTAGTGAGAGCCTCGTCTATAATGGAAGAGGGGAACCCCCGTTTCCTAAAGAATGAGGACATCTCCGATGATCTAGTATGGAAAATCTTATCCTGGGTGCAGATGCGGCGTAGACAGAGGAATTGGGAGTAGTGGATAGAGTCTTTACAGGAAGCAGGGTGGGAAGAAGTGTATTCTAGATAGCTATGGGAGTCAGTAGGTTTGTAGTAGATGTCGATCTGTCTCCTTTGATGGAGATGGTGAGATCCAGAAATGGTAGGGAGATGTCGGAGATGGTCCAAGTGAATTTGAATGCCGGATGGAAATTAGTTGTGAAGTTTATTCAAGAACCTGATGGATGCAGGAAAGAAGCGGTATATGATTTCAGGTTTCTGTACCTCCTGCCTGATGGTAGCAGCTAGAAGAGGGCATGGCCCGGTTGTCCTAGATGCAGGACAGTTTGTCCAAGATGTCTTGATAAAGGACATGGACAATTACTGATGGGAATGGAACACGGGGTCGAGGTTATGGCCAGATCAGCTGTGATCTTATCGAATAGAGGAGCAGGCGCAAGAGGCTGAGAACTCTACTCTTGTTTGAATTTTGATGTTCAAATGGTTTTTTTGGTATAGCTGCTTGTCGATTCTAATGATTTTCAAATGACAATTTTCAATAAATACTAGGAAAATGCAGACCTGCTGTTGGCCTTTCATCATGTTGCAGATTTTCTGAAGCAACTTACGATCTATGGTACAGTTAGTTGTACAACTGTAAGAGTTACAATACTGTACCAATAAGAGTCAAAGTAACTGGAACTATGGATTGGCATTCTTTGAAATCCATCCATAGAAAATTGGGCGAGATTCGGCACCTGCTGGTTGATTCAGAAACCAGCTTGTTCCAGGATGAATTGTTCCTTCAAAATGGGCAAGAACTTATTCATACTGAGGAGCTTATAAATTTCATAGAGATGACAAAGCAATGAAATTAGTTGAAAGCTTTGGTCCCTACCCCTCTTCAAAAGCATGAAAATGCATGCTCACCTCTACATAATCAGTGTGCCCTTTATCTTTTTGCAGAAAATGCAATGCCTCGAGACTCAGTCTGATTGGGGATAATCAGCCATGATCACATTGAATGGCGGTGCTGGCTCAAAGGGCCGAATGGCCTACTCCTGCACTATTGTCTATTGTCTCTTGTTCCTGGGTCAAACGCTTCATTTGATATTTGGGTGTGGATGTTACCCAAGGCTGTGACCTTACAGTCTTCATACTCCAGAGGCATTGTTCTCTGCCTTTTCAAATTTGTCATGCATAAGATCTGAGTTTTTTATTACATAGGTTGCAAACCATAATTACTGCTTAGTAAGATCAGGCCCTAAAAAACTAATTTAGTGTAGATGGATTATAATTTAATCAAATACATTTTCAAGATATAATGGATTTCAAAATAAAATGAATACCATTAGCACAACCTAAATCATATGGGTATGAAATCTCACAATAACTCATTGCACAAAGTGTGTTTTCTCGATCTTTGTATGCTGTAAGAACACCATAAGATTGGCTAAAAACAGGCTTGATAGCTTCACAGAGACTACGCCCAGCAGCAACCGTAGTCAGTAAAGTATACATTTATGCCAAAGATCGTTACATCCATTGACCTTTCAAGAGAGAGCTAGATAAGGCTCTTAAAAATAGCGGAGTCAGGGGATATGGGGAGAAGGCAGGAACGGGGCAATGATTGGGGATGACAGCCATGATCACATTGAATGGCGGTACTGGCTCGAAGGGCCGAATGGCCTACGCCTGCACCTATTGTCTATTGACCTCAATTCATTTCAATATCATGATTTTCCTGGTGTTCAGCAGAATACTATGCAAAATTCAGTTATTTGCTGTTGACATTTGGGCCTCAGCCATTCAAAGTCTGTGTTATTCACACTTAGGTCAGGTTTGCACCTGCAGGTGATATTATTGTTTCTGATGCTGGTAGGAGATGGGGAATGGGGTGTTCCAAAAGCAGATATTATTACTAAGAACAGGTGGGATTTCTGCAATTTGGCAAGTTTATTATTATAAAAGAATGCATATCAGGGCAAGAGAGAGTTATGCAGATGCGTGTAGGGGGACAATAATCTATATTACTAAAACTCTGTTCTTGACCGCTTTTGGCCTTCTGTGCTGCGATTTCCGAGAGAACGCTGCCACCTACGGCTGTCATTTTTGGCCACCTCGCTCAGAGCCCCCCTCCGCCGCATGTGTGCCGAGGATTTTTCCCGTCGATGAAAAATGACAGATATATTAATGTTTTTACAAAATTCCCCATTCTCTCTGCTGCCCCTGCTGGAGGGAGGGGGAGGGACTATAAAACCAGGAAGTGGTGTGCCTCAATCAGTCTCTGCAAGTGGTGTGCCTCAATCAGTCTCTGCAAGTGGTGTGCCTCAATCAGAGCTCTGAATAACACTGAACAAATGTCTCCACAGCTGTGAGTACCCATAATGTGGTTTGAAAATGAAAATATGGTTAGTTTGAGGAAAAAAGCACTGCCTGCAAATGGTTGTTTGGGTTGAAGTAAAAAGGCACCCTCTCTCTCTCTCTCTCCCATCCTCTCTCTCCCCACCTCTCTCTCTCCCTATCCCTCTCTTTCTCTCTCTCTCCCCCCCTGTCTCTCTCCCTTTCTCTCTCTCACTCCCTTTCTCTCTCTCACTCCCCCTCTCTTCCCCCCTCTCCTCTCCCCCCCCCCTCTCTCCCCTCTCCTCCCTCCTCTCCTCCCTCCTCTCCTCTCTCCCCCCTCCTCTCTCCCCCCTCCTCTCTCCCCCCTCTCTCCTCTTCCCCCTCTCCCTCTCCTCTCTCCCCCCTCCCCCCCCCTCCCCCCCTCCCCCCCCTCTCCTACCCCCTCCCTCTCCCCTACCCCCTTCCCTCCACCCTCCCTCCCCCTCCCTGCTCCCCACCTCTCCCCGCCCCTCATCTCACCCCCCTCTCAGCACACCCTCTCTCCTCCCCCTCTCTCCTCCCCCTCTCTCCTCCCCCTCTCTCCTCCCCCCCTTCCACCTCTCACCCCCCTCCTCCCCTCCATCCCCTCCCCCACCCTCCCCTAAACCCCCTCCCCTCCACACCCCCTACCCTCTTCCCTCCACCCACCCCCCTCCCTCCCCCTCCCTGCTCCCCACCTCTCCCCCTCACCCCCCTCTCAGCACCCCCTCTCTCTGTTAGTGTGTGTGACGCTGCATGCCGCCTCCCCCCCCCCACACAACCGCACGTTGGGGGAACAGACCCAACGGGTCTGCACTTGGTCTAGTAAAGATTAAAATTCACTAGACCAAGTGCAGACCCATTGGGTCTGCTCCCCCAACACAATGCGAGGAGGGGGATTAAGGCCAGCGAGTGGGGTCAAAGCTTATCATTAAAGACAGCGAAGTCAGAATGTTCTGGAAGAGCAGTTGTGGAGCTGTGCTCCCCTCACATGGGACCGGGAGCAGTAATAGTTTTCTTTAAAAGTCCAAGTGTTTTAAAATAAATGTTAATCTATATATTTTTTAAATACAAGTTGTAAAATAAATGTTAAGGAATGAAATGGCCAAGTCTTTTTTGAAGCAGCAGTCTAATTAAAGGGTGAAATCTCGATTAATCAATACAATCGGCAAGTCTTTTTTTTAATAAATGTCAATCAATGCAATCGTCAAGCCTTTTTTCAATAAATGTTAATCAAAGCAATCTCCAAGTTTTTTTTCAAGCAGCAGTCAAATTAAAGTGTAAAATCGCGAATTAATAATCAAAAAGCAACCCATTTAAAATAAAAAAGCGCTTTTTTTTTAAATCCAACTGGTTTAAAATAAAAATTAATCAATGCAATAGGGAATTATTCAAAAAAATGCAAGTATTCTTTTTTTTTGAAGCAGCAGTCTAATTAAAGTGTGAAATCTCGATTAATCAATACAATCGCCAAGTCTTTTTTCAATAAATGTTAATCAATGCAATCTCCAAGTATTTTTTCAAGCAGCAGTTGAAAAATAGTCAACGCAATAGGGAATTATTTTTAAAAATGCAAGTATTGGGGGTTTTTTTTGAAGCAGCAGTCTAATTAAAGTGTGAAATCTCGATTAGTGAATACAATCGGTAATTATGTTTTTAATAAATGTTAATCAATGCAATCATCAAGTCTTTTTTCAACAAATGTTAATCAATGCAATCTCCAAGTTTTTTTTCAAGCAGCAGTCAAAATAAAGTGTAAAATCGCGAAGTGATAATCTAAAAGCAACCTGTTTCAAATAAAATGGAGGTCTTTTTTGAAATCAACTGGTTTAAAATAAAAGTTAATCAATGCAATAGGGAATTATTAAAAAAAATGCAAGTATTATGTTTTTTGAAATGAAACTTGTTACAATAAAAGTTAATCAATGCAACAGCGAATTAGTTAAAAAAATTGAGGTATTATTGAAAGAAGTGCGCAACTTTAAAATTGAAATAGGTAAAGAAATAAGTAAAAAAAATAAAAGCTTATCGTTAAAAAGAGCGAATTCAGAGGAGTCTGCGAAGTCAGTGAAGTCAGAATGAAGCAGTCGGCTCTGAACTGGATCTTCACCCGACTGTCTTGGGAGTGTGTTTGAAGAACGGTGTGGAAGAGCAGTTGGAAGAGTCACCAATGGCGAAGTTGTTTATAAAATGCAAGTGTTTTAAAATGTGTAAACTGCCGTTGGAGCGCAGGTGCGCCCCTCCCGTCCGGAGTGACCCGTCGTGCTTTACGAACTGCCGTTGGAGCGCTGGAGCGCCCTTCCCTCCCGGAGTGGGGGAGTGCATTGTGATGTCATTCGGATTTTTTTCCCCAAAATGGTTGAGATTTTGGGGCTGTTTTTAAGGATGTCCCATTATGATGTCATTGTGGCAGTCGGCAGCCAGCTTGAGAGCCCATTGTGATTGGTGCTCTGTGAGAGCCACTATGCCATCATCACTGTGAGAAGGCTGGAAGCTGTCTGTGAGAAGGTGGTTTTGGTTGTTTTAAAAATTTCGACGATTAATAACTTCGGAAATATAGGTGGAAATGCGACGGGAAGATGTTTATCACCACCAGGGCAAAGATGTGAGTGGGATGTGTGAAAATGGGAAGGCTGTGGCCTAGTGTTTGGAAGATAGGAAAACCAGATTGACACAAAAACAAACAATAGGAAGACTTTTAGTATTATAGAGATTAGGCAGAGTCCTCACATGGACTGCAGATGACTCCAAAGACTGTCTCAAGGATATGTTCAACTGTTCTTCATTCCAGTGAGGACTCAGGATGTGGTAACAACTGCTGGAGGGAGACTCATAAATTGATGGGCATCCTCAGAGGAAGCTTAACTGCAAATCTTCCTCTGCTAAATCTGCTTCCTCATGCAATTGCAGCCATTCCCACAGAGACCATGCAGTAGGAGATTCAAAAATATTCTTCGATTTTTGTAGCCCTTTGAGCAATATAAGATTGAAGTCTTGCTACATACAATTGGAGACAGATGGGTTTTTGGTAATTTGTTGAAGTTGGGGTTGAGTGAGTTTGATGGGTGATGCGTGGTAGAGCAAATCTCAAAATTGGCCGAATTGTGCAAGGCACAGATTATATGCAGTTTATTAATGGCATTAAAAATCCCAAAAGACAATTCAATTAATAATTGTAAATTATTAAGATATTTGGAAGATTTTATTTAGTGTAAAGCAGACTCTGATAATAAGCTGTTTCGTTTACTAAGACAGAATAACAGAATAATAATTGGGATGAATTAGACTAATTTATATTTTTTGGATTTGCAGCTCAAGAATGATAATGTTTTAAGTGTTGGGGCATAATGTTGGTCAGCTACAAATTAAATTCAATAAATTAATCAATAAGAATCTGAACAATGGTGATAAAGATTCATATATTGCACAGTTTTGGATGGGTAGAGTCTGGAATACTTTTACAGTCAGTGGCAAGGTTCCTTAATCAAACATGGAAGAGTGCTATGGAGCAAACACGCTTGCAAACAAGCAGAAGGACACTAAGATGCATAACCGAGTTATGTGGTAGAAAGTGAAATATGCGGT
Organism: Amblyraja radiata; assembly: GCF_010909765.2. NCBI lineage: Eukaryota > Metazoa > Chordata > Chondrichthyes > Rajiformes > Rajidae > Amblyraja > Amblyraja radiata. The sequence goes on from NC_045960.1 coordinate 64,653,876, forward strand.
AGGGAGTAACAAAGATAATTGATGGTGGCCAATGCATTGGCTGGCAATTTGGTTTGGCCTACTAGGGTGAACAATTGAAGAAAACAGTAGTGTGGGCTGAAGACCTTGTTGTATCTTATTGGCTCGAGTAGAGTCCCATAGAGGTTTGAGAAGGAAATACAGAGACACTGGTTGAAAGAAAACTACTTACTTCTCAAACTAATTTCTAACCTGCTTCACTGATCATTACTTACAGGTTTGGGTTTTCCGAGTGGCACAGTAAGGAAACAGTGTCCTCCAAAGGTGGGCCAACACTGAATGCACAATCAACCTGATTTTCTCCCATGATGTCTCACTCTGTCTTTTAATCAAATAATGGTTAGGTGGAACCTGATACATTTCACCAGATCAAGCTGGAAATGGTGCACACTTGGAGTTTGTTTCTCACCAGATGACCAATGTTGCCCATAACTTTAGAGAAATACAGCGTGGAAACAGGCCCTTCGGCCCACCGGGTCCACGCCGACCAGCGATCCCTGCACACTAACACCAACCTACACACACTAGGGACATTTTTTACATTTATCAAGCCAATTAACCTACAAACCTGTACGTCTTTGGCGTGTAGGAGGAAACCGAGGATCTCGGAGAAAACCCATGCAGGTCATGGGGAAAATGTACAAAGTCCGTATAGACAGCACCCGTAGTCGGGATCGAACCCAGGTCTCCGGCACTGCATTTGTTGTAAGGTAACAACTCTACCGCTGCGCCACTGTGCCACTGTACCTTGTCCATTCTGCAAGGTGGAGTGTTCAGCAAGTTACTACTAGATTGCCAATAATGATCTTTTAATAGTTTATGGTATCAGCAGGCCTTTTCATTGTTTCCAATTGTCCCTGATGATCAATACCATTTCGATAAATGGAAAAACATTTAAATAATGACAAAAAATAATAAATTACTTTAAAACTTGCATGATTTAAGACATTAATTAAAACAATACTTAAAAACAATCAAATCACTTAACTTAATTTAACTTTTTTTGGAAAGGTTGACAACCCCATTGAAATGCTAGATCCATCAGCAATTTCTGATGTAAAACTGAGTGGTTAGATATGGCACATCTGACTTTCAGCTAATTATGTTACAACATCATCATATGACCACCAGCATGATCTGCACATCAGCTCTGCAGTGGTTGGCACATAATTCCATGATATATTGATGTGTGCACCTGGTGCTACTGTACAGAACGGTCAGCTAGCCATTAGGTGAGCTGTCCTGTTATATATAATGATGAGAGCTCTCCTCCAAACTGTCAACTATTGGCCCAACTAGTGGAACAATTGACAATGTATATTTTCTCTCCATCTTGCACCACAGAGGACCTGGATTTAATTTCAATGGTTAAATCCAAATGTATTTGGATTTTAATATAGTATGGATACATATAAAATGCACATTTTCACTCAATTGCATTTCGAACATCATACATTGCTCAATGGAAATTACTGTGTCACTTTAAAAGAAGCACACAGGACAAGAAAAAATCAGAATTAGAATATTTGCAATTTCTCAAGCTTCACATGAGGTTTCATTGTATTAAAAGAATACATCATCAGGTAAACTACTGGAGGTATACGATTATTCCCGAAGCGTATACTCTGAAATACATGGTGTAATATTCATTTTCTCATGAACAACATATCCTAATCCTAAAATGAACAGTAGAGCAATCAGGTTACTTGCAAATGACAATGTGGATCTTTAAGACATAAAAATTCCTGTTGGTTCTGAAGAAATTTGTGGATTTTTTCTGATTTGGGAGAACTGAGCGAACTAGTGATGTGAGGTTGTGTATAAGCTACTTACATACTTGTGGAAAGACACAACATGCCATTGGTCCACTATGCCTGCACTGTTACATTGCAATTGTCATATGCACAAGTACGGTAAGAACATTAAATATAACGTTAAAACTAAGGTACCTTCTGGGTTATTTTATCAATTGCCTTCAATAGATACACTTTAGTTTCCCACCTTCTTTTTGGTGCAGAAAGGACACAAAATGCTGGAGTAACTCAGCACCCCTGGAGAACATGAATAGAAGACATTTTGATCCGGGACCCTTCTTTAGACTGATTGCAGGGGTAGGGGGTAAGAAAGCTAGAAAAGTGGAGGGGCGGGGCAAAGCATGGCGATCACAGGTGAACACAGGCCTGCATTCACCTGTGATTTGCCATGCTTTGTCCTGCCCCTCCACTCTCTTTCTCCACTAGCTTTCTTTCACTGCACCCCTGCAATCAGTCCGAAGATGGGTCCTGACCCAAAACATCACTTATCCATGGTCTCCAGGGATGCTGCCTGATATGTCTGAAGAACGGTCTCAACCCAAAGAGTCTGAAGAAGGGTCTCGACCCGAAACGCCACCCATTCCTTCTCTCCAGAGATGTTGCCCATCCTGCTGAGTTACTCCAGCATTTTGTGTCTATGCTGCCTGACCTGTGGAGTTACTCCAGCAATTTGTGTCTCTCCATGGCATAACATTAGCAGTTCCTTGTTTCTACTTCTTTTTGATATAAACGGTTTCTTTCCATTTTCTCAATTATTACCATCAATTTTAAATACCTCTATTAATATAATTCACTATTAAATATGTAAATAAATTTCTTTACAGAGGAACAGCTTGAAGCAGATTCTCTTCACTTTCTCGAGTTTGGTGTGAGAGGTGCAGCTCCAACAACATCAATGAACTGATCTTTTCCTTCTCCCTTAATTTCCTCAGAACTAGTTCCCACAGTTCCTATCTGTCCGTCTATGCCAAAGCCTTCTCCTGATGCCAAGTTGGTTGCCCCTAGTAATTTATAAAGCTCAACATTATTTCCTTACATCTGTCATATAAAATGTTGGCCTCCCATTTTATTTCTGTTTTTAAATAGCTTATCTTTTTTTTTCCAACATTTTTTTAGCAAATGTGAGAAATAATGAGATTCCCTTTAAGATGACTACTTAAACAGAACATAATGCTGAAAGTAAATGAGGGCTATGGGTTAATAGCACCCATCACCACAGCAAATTTAGAAGCAGGATCTGTCACCCTATATCAATATCATCAAGGACAAATTAAACTCAACAAATAGAGATTTTACACATTTTTTCAGTTTGCTGAATGTATAGGGAATAATCTTAACCCAAACATTTGATCAGGCAACCAAAATAATATACAGTATGAAGTGTTTTGGTCACCACTGACTCGCTCTCTCTTGCCAGTAGGTTAGATTAAAACATTCTCTAGGTTGCTTGTGGTTCAAATAAATAATTGAAAAATTTCACTAAACCTTATGAAATTCAGTTCCCATATGTAATTGTAAACAAATTATTCAACTGTAGAGTCAATGTTCCCGGTTTACAAAAAAAAAACAGAGATGGGATATAATATGTTACCTGAAGAAGAAGCCTCTCATCCCCAATAATTGCTGCTTTATTCCAATCTATGATCTCTGAAAATGGCAACTCCCATCCATTACTCAGTAATACGGGGATACATGCAGCCTGAAACAAAGGATGTTGAAATTTACAATAATGTTCTTTAAATTATTAGCAATAAATAATCACAACAGATCTCAAAGATAGGACTAGTTAATTTACTTAAAGCTTTATTGCATGGTTCAGTAACGGTCAGAATTATTAAGCTGTAAGTGAAATGGGCCAATGCACAGGGCATGGAATTTTACTTTAAGCAATAATCATACATTTCATCGAGAGCTTATTGTTCAAACTTAAGAAGATTAAAGACACAAGAACTACAGACACTGGAATCTTGATCAAAATACTAAGTGCTACAGGAACTCAGCAGGCCAAAGCATCTGTGGAGGGAATGGACAGATGACCTTCAGTTCTGGATCCTTCTTCAGACTTCAGAGGATTGAACATTGATGCAAACGCATGATAGAAAGGGGAAGACCTTAATGATTAGATTGATTACCCTATAAACATCGAAGCCAAATAAGTAAAAGGGAAAGGAAAAGTGAGTTATGATGGAGGGAAATTAGGAAGAAGTAAGTTTGGGAATATACTGTAAATAAAATAATACTGTGGGATTCAAAGGAAAAGGGTGGTGGGAGATGCCATGGATATTGGATTGAATTTGTAAGCTTGTATTTTCATACAGAAAATATCAATTTTACTTCGGAGTCACGTGAGTGACTACGTGAAGAACCCGCTCAGTGCGCAGGCGCGGCATTACTCCAGCAGTGCAACAGCGGCTGCAACGGGAGTTAGGCGCTCCCGCTACAGAATGAACCGGACCGTCAGGTGAGTACCCTGAGGTCGGGTTTCTTTTACAGGTGAGCCTTTTTCTGCTTGTGTTTTTTACAGGCAGAGAAAAAGGCTCTGGAACAAAACTGTCCCCCGTTCAGGGAGGAACGTTTTCCCGTCGGGGAGGGGGGCAGCAACAGGCGGTAGGAGCGTTACCCGGTGTTCCTCTATTCCCCGACACCGTGCCGAGCCCAGCCCGCTAGTACCTGAGCAGCGGGCTGGATGCATAGCCACCCGAAGAGGCATCCGGCAGGTGTTCCCGATTTCGGACGGGACGTCTCTCCACCCGCATGGGGGGAGAGAGAGCCGCCTGAGCCGCTGGAGCGGCTCACGGAGCAGGTGCCTGCGAGACGCGCTGCTTGAGGGGCGCTCTCGCTACTACAAGGCACAAAAGCTCCAGAAGAAGGTGGTAGGAACAATTACCGGGCGCTCCGCTATCCCCATCACCGCGCCGAGCCCAGTCCCGCTAGTGCCTGAACTGCGGGCTGGATGTCTAGCCATCCGAACAGGCATCCGGCCGGTGGCGTCCGATTCGTCGGACGGGGACATGTCTCCACCTAAATGGAGGAGAGACAGCCGCCTGAGCTGCATCCAACAGCTATTGGAGCAGCTCCAGCGAGATGCGCAGAAAGAGCGCTCTCGCGGAGGGAGGTCAGGCACCCCCTCCACAGTGTTTCATGCACTGCCCTCTGCTCCCTCATTACTGGAGGCTAGCATTGGTGACCAGGGCTGGGCTGGTCTGGAGCTGGGGCAGGCGGACGAATTTGGGAGTATGCCAGGGGTGCAGGAACAGGAAGAGCTGTTGGGTGTGGTGGACCGCTTTGTAGCAACCTCACGGGCTGGAGCACCGCTGGAACCAAGAATGGCGGCCAGCATCAACCATCTATCCAATAAACCATTACTGGAAAAGGTGCTCGCTGAGGTGCTGAAACAACACACAGCACCAGAAAACTGTGAGGCCCTCAAAGTAAAAAGTGTCAACAGCCAAATCTGGGGGCATGTGGGGTCACACATCCGGTCCCAAGAACTCAAGCTACAGCGGATCCTAAGGCTCCTGACGTCGGCCATCACAGCCTTTGCTCGTTCCGTGGAGACCACGGAGATGGATACCTGCCAGCAGGATGTGCTGGCATTAATGTGTACCACACAATTTGAGATCAACAATCTCCGGAGGGAAACATAAGACCTGCCCTCAATCCCAAATTTGCTGGCTTGTGTAAAGTACCAGCTGCGGAGACGGACGCGCTGCTATTTGGGAAAGATCTCAATAAAAAACTGAAGGAGATGGAGGAAGCATCAAAAACCTTCGGCCTAATGAGGGCAGGCCCCGGGACGAGCAAACCAAGACCTCCGATACCCAAGCGGCAGCACCCCACGGCATCCACCAGTCGACGTCCGCAATATGGGACTGGTGAACGCTTGGGGTCCGCACATTATCCCCAAAGATCTTTTTAGATCAGGGCCCGCAGCGGACCCTCTGGAAAATGCGCCTCCCCCCCAACATCGCCAGCACGTCAGAACAAAACCTTCAGGAAAATGAAGAAACAGAATCGCCAATAACCATGGAGGTAGGTGGGTCTGGTCCCTACCAGCATATAGAGAATAAGGGTGCTTTATTAACAGGGGGGAGATTACACTTGTTTAAAGAAGCATGGGGTATGGTCACGAGTGACAAGTATATACTCAACAGCATTAGTGGATATAAAATACAATTCATGTCAGAAAAAACGCCGCCAGTTCAACATTATCCCCAAAGGGTATTTCTCCCTCCGTCAAAGAGAAACATGAGGGACAAGCTGAACTGGTGAGACTTATCACAAAGGGGGTCATCGAAAAGACCAAACATGAACCTTTGGAATTTGTATCGAATATATTCACTAAAACCAAAAAAGATGGTGGCTGTCGCATCATCATTGACTTAACATCACTAAACAAATTTGTTAAGTATATACATTTCAAAATGGAGACATATGTTACTGCCAAACAACTGAATTCCAAAGGACACTTCATGGCAAGCATTTATCTTAAAGAGGCTTACTATCTAGTACCCATATACAAGGATCATCGCAGATACCTAAAATTTATCTGGATGGTACAAAGCATTGCCTTATGGGCTAACTTCAGCCCCAAGATTATTCACCAAAATATTGAACCCAGCCATGGCAATACTAAGAAAACAAAAACATATTGTCATGGCATATCTGGATGATATTCTGATAGTAGGGAAAACGATGGAATTGGCTGTGGCAGCAGTATCAGCTACAAAACAGCTCCTCGAAACTCTGGGGTTCGTCCTACATCCAGATAAATCTAAGTTGAAGCCATCCACTATCATGGACTACCTGGGCTTCACAATTAACTCAGTCCATATGACTGTTACCTTGCCAAAGGCAAAAATGGTTGAATTAGCACAATCATGCAACAATTAATGGTCAACGAGCGACCAACTATTCGACAAATAGCAAGAGTAATTGGGGAAATGGTAGCAGCATTTCCGGCTACACAATTCGGACCTTTGCACTATCAAAAAATTTACAGAGAGCAAAGGTACAGGCAATAAAACGACATACAGGTCACTATGATCGTGTCATGAACTTACCCACTGAAGCAATATCAGAGCTACAGTGGTGGGCAGAAAACGTTTGGCATAGTTTCAGCCCTATCTTTATCACTAACCCTACTTTAGTTATTCAAACAGATGCCAGTGCTCAAGGCTGGGGAGCGACTAACTCCATATCCAGCACAGGTGGTAGATGGACTAACCTAGAGTCATCATTACTACTTACACTGGGCATTAACTATCTAGAGATGTTGGGCGCCTTTTATGGTTTAAAAGCATATGTATCTAATATGCAGCACTTGCATGTTCGGTTACAAATTGATAAATACTACGGTGATGGCTTATATTAACCATATGGGTGGCATAAAATCATTATCATGCGACAAATTGGTCAACATGATTTGGCAATGGTGTGTCGAAAGACATATTTGGCTATCAGCTACTTACCTACCAGGTAAGCTAAACACCCATGCCATGAGAAAATTAAATGCCTGGGTTGCAAGTTTGAACAGACCTTACCTGGAACTGGGATTGTCCAAACAAACCATCACCACCATGTCGGCATCCCTTCGAACATCCACCAAGAGGCAGTGCTTAACCAGCATCAAAAAAGGGAGAAGTACTGCCAGGAAACAGGGACAACATACGCAACAGCCACAGCCACCAACATACTGGAGTTCCTGGCCTATCTACACCACTATGTAGGGATCAGCTACAGTGCCATCAACACAGCGCAGAGTGCTCTTTCTGCTTATCTCAAACCAGCGCCAGGACAACAGGCCATGGGATCCCATCCACTGGTGGTAAAACTGATGAAGGGCATTTACAATATCAAGCCCTAAGCCCAGGTAGTCTCCAGGTATTTGGTCTCCAAATCTGAGGAAGGACATTATTGCCATAGAGGGAGTGCAGAGAAGGTTCACCAGACTGATTCCTGGGATGTCAGGACTGTCTTATGAAGAAAGACTGGATAGACTTGGTTTATACTCTCTAGAATTTAGGAGATTGAGAGGGGATCTTATAGAAACTTATAAAATTCTTAAGGGGTTGGACAGGCTAGATGCAGGAAGATTGCTCCCGATGTTGGGGAAGTCCAGGACAAGGGGTCACAGCTTAAGGATAAGGGGGAAATCCTTTAAAACCGAGATGAGAAGAACTTTTTTCACACAGAGAGTGGTGAATCTCTGGAACTCTCTGCCACAGAGGGTAGTCGAGGCCAGTTCATTGGCTATATTTAAGAGGGAGTTAGATGTGGCCCTTGTGGCTAAGGGGATCAGAGGGTATGGAGAGAAGGCAGGTACGGGATACTGAGTTGGATGATCAGCCATGATCATATTGAATGGCGGTGCAGGCTCGAAGGGCCGAATGGCCTACTCCTGCACCTAATTTCTATGTTTCTATGTATACCCATATTTGGGATATCAGTGTGGTCCTGACATATCTCAGGGAATGGCCACCAGCCAGATCCCTCGGCCTCGAGCAAGCTACACTATAGACGCTCATGTTGATGGCACTTGTATCCGCTCAGAGGGTCCAGTCACTACACCTATTGCGACTGGACAACATGATCACAGCTCCAGACCAGATCTGTCGTTATCCAGCGACTGATCAAACAGAGCAGACCAGGAACACCTAATCCAGTCGTGGCTTACCCTCCAGAACCACGGTTATGTGCCATGACCCACCTACTATCCTACATAGACACAACCAAAATATTCGAGGGAGATGAAAAGCCTTGTGGGTCAGTCACAAAAACCTTATGGTCGGGTGACGAGCCAAACCATTGCGAGATGGCTCAAGCAGGTGCTAGAAACTGCTGGGATAAACACTACCATGTACAAATTTTATTCCACCAGGGCAGCATCCATGTCGACGGCTAAAGAATGGACATGCCTATAGACCACATCCTGGCTACAGCAGGATGGTGGGGGGGGGGGGAAAGAGCGTTCAGAAATTTTATAATAAGCCGTTGACAAAACCTGGTTTATTTGCAGTAAAGATTTACGAACTGCAAATATTTAATTTAAGCCCAGGGGAGCAACTTAATTCTTTGTTGTTATTGTTTAAAAAATACCATTGTGTTTTTCTACAAATAGACTCATTGGTTGATTACGATAACACTTCCTCCCTCAAGAACTTCGGCAGTGAGTGAAATGAAACTGTTACACGGTTTGAAATCACAGAGCTTTGAAATCTTCACGTAGTCACTCACGTGACTCCGAAGTAAAATAGTAAGATTAAACGAGAACTTACCAGTTTGAAGTTTGATCTGTATTTTATGAGGAGTTACGATGAGGGATTACGTGCCCTCCGCTCCCACCCTCATTATATGGATCAAACTAATAAATTGATGTCTCCTTATCTTGACAATGTTTACTTCAAATAACTGTGTCTATCTGTGATTCCACACCGCTGCTTGGAAGTATGCCGCGCCTGCGCACTGAGCGGGTTCTTCACGTAATCCCTCATCGTAACTCCTCATAAAATACAGATCAAACTTCAAACTGGTAAATTCTCGTTTAATCTTACTATTTTATGCATTAAAAAAGGTTACTGTTAATTGGGTCTATTTAACTAGAAGAGATAGTATGCATTGAATTAATGGAAGAAGATGAGACAAATAATTAAATGACTATAATCTAATAAATCTCAATTTCAATATTTGGATAAAAAAAGATTTTATCATACACTCCATCCATTGTTAGAAACTGGCCAACGCACTTTGCCTCTATGGTGAGTTTCTATGTGGAGGTTGTAGAAATAAAGTTCAGCTTTGTTTCAGGACGAGAGAAATTTTAAGAATAATCTTAACAACTAAAACAAAAACAAGAATTGTATAAAATTGTGTAAATGTAAAAGGCATTAAAAATAAAACTGCAAAGAACAGCAAAATGAATAGGGGCAGTAATGCTGCTTTGGAATCATTTTCCCTTTTTCTAGAACTCATAGATGTCACCAAAAGGATCAACAATCTATTGCCAGTACAAGGTTGATTCAGAAGGTTAAAATGCATGGGATTAAAAGTGACTTAGTTGTCTGGATTACTGATAGAATAAGCGGGTGGTGGTGTTGTATGGCTTACTGTCCGGACAGTGATTTTTTCTCTACTCTCAAGCTCTGTGCCGAACAACTGGCACCGGTCTACACAGACATTTTCAACCAGTCCCTGCAAACTGGTATGGTCCCTGCCTGCTTCAAAGTCTCCACTATTGTCCCTGTACCCCAAAAGGCAAGGATTACTGGTCTTAATGACTACAGGCCTGTCGCACTGACCTCATGAAGAACCTTGAAAGGCTGGTGCTCGCCTAGCTGAAAAATATCACAGACCCCCTGCTGGACCTTCTGCAGTTTGCATATCGTGCCAATAGATCTGTGGATGACGCAGTCAACCTGGGCCTGGAATTTATCCTCCAACACCTAGACCGCCAGGGGACCAAGGTGCTGGAGGATTTTGTTTGTTGATTTTAGCTCTGCATTCAACACCATTGTGCCAGAGCTACTACACTCCAAACTTTCCAAGTTGACTGTGCATGAACCCTTCTGTCGGTGGATCACCAGCTTCCCATGTGAGGCTGGGAAAGCACATCTCAGACCCGCTGACCCTCAGCATAGGAGCACCACAAGGCTGCGTACTCTCCCCTCTCCTCTACTCTCTCTACACCAATGACTGACTACTCTGTCAAGCTTCTCAAGTTTGCGGACGACACAACCCTGATTGGACTGATCCAGGATGGGGAGGAATCTGTCTACAGACAAGAAGTGACACAGCTGGCGTCCTGGTGCCATCACAATAACCTGGAGCTCAATGCTCTTAAGACAATGGAATTGATTGTAGATTTTAGGAGAGCTCCCCCTCCCCTCACCCCACTCACCATCACCAACACCACAGTTACATATGTGGAGTCTTTTAAGTTATTGGGAACAATCATCTCCAAGGACCTTAAATGGGGGGGCCACCATCGACTCCATAGTCAAAAAGGCACAACAGATTATGTACTTCCTGCGGCAGCTGAGGAAGCACAATCTGCCACAGGCAATGATGGTCCAATTCTATACGGCCATTGTAGAGCATATCCTCACCTTCTCCATCATGGTCTGGTTTGGCTCAGCCACCAAGCAAGATATCCGGAGGCTGCAACGAATCGTCCGATCAGCTGAGAAGGTTATTGGCTACAACCTTCCTTCCATTGACGAACAGTACACTGCAAGGGCCAGGAAGCGAGCGGGTGAGATCATCTCTGACCCCTCTCACCCTGGCCACAAACTCTTTGAAGCACTTCCCTCTGGAAGGTGACTCCGGACTGTCAAAGCTGCCACAGCCAGACATAAAAACAATTTTTTATCCACGAGTTGTTGCTCTACTCAATAACCAAAAATCTGTAGCCTCCTTTTGCTCTGGTATTTTATTTAATTCACATGTTTAATCGATAATATTTTATTATTAATGTTTAATGTTTTATGTGTCATTCCTAACTGTCACTGTATGTCATGTTGTTACTTGCGGGTGGAGCACCAAAGCAAATTCCTTGTATGTGAATACTTGGCCAATCTTCTTCTTCTTCTTCTTGCGTATGGCGTTCACAGCCTAAAGTTGTCGGACAACATGTTCTATTTGATCTTATTTGATTGTGCATGCCAGGTTGATTGCATTCATCGAAACAGGGCGGACCACGTGAAGGTTGCAATCTCCCACCCCACTTGGCCAATAAACTTATTCATTTATTGGGACAGAATACAGAGGGTGGTGGTGGAAGGACAATATTCAGGCTGGGGGGCTGTGACCAGTGGATTTCCACAGGGATCTGTGCTGGGGCCTCTGCTGCTTGTGGTAAATATAAATGTCTTGGACATAAACATTGACGAGTTGATTAGTAAGTTTGCAGATGGCATCAAGATTGCTGACTGTGAGGAAAGCTGTCAAGATATACAGTGGAATATAGATCAGCTACAGAAATTGGCAGAGAAATGGCGGATGGAGTTTAATTCGAGCAAGTGCGTGGTGTTGTACTTTGGGAGTTCATATGTGCATAAAGATCTTGGGTTCCATGTCCATAACTCCCTCAAATTGACAACTCAAGTAGAGAGTGGTATGTATGATATGCTTATCTTCATAGGTCATATAAGAGACAGGATGTCATGATGCAGGTTTTTTGGACTTTGGTTAAGCCACATATGGAATATTGCATTGAGTTCTTGTCACCCCATTACAATGAAGACATGGAGACTTCGGAATGGGTGCAGAGGAGGTTTATTAGAAAGTTCCTGGATTAGAAGGTATTAGCTACAGGGAGAGGCTGGACAGCATATTGCTTTCTCTGGAGGTTGCAGGAAGATCTGATAGAAGTATTTAAAATTATGAGAGGCATAGATAGCATAGACAGTCAGAACTTTTTCCCAGGATGGAAAAATCAAATACTAGAGGCCATAGATTTAAGGTGAGTGGGGCAAAGTTTAAAGGAGATGTGATGGGCAACTTTTTGTTTACACAGAGGATTGTGAGTGTCAAGAAAACGCTGCCAGGGTTGGTGGTTAAGGCAGATACTGTATGATAGCGGCATTTACGTGGCTTTTCGATAGCCACATGGATATGCAGGGAATGGAGGGATATGAATTAAGTGCTGATGGATAAGAGATGGCCTTGGCATCATGTTCGGCACGGACAATTTGGGCCACAGGCCCTGTTCTTGTGCTGTACTGTTCTACGTCCTAAGTGTTTAGAGGATGATGATGGAACTAAAATCTATAGGGAGAATATATTTATAATTAGAATAGAAGTTTAGTGTTATATCTATTAAAATAAAACAATTCAAAAAAACAGTTATTACCCCAATGTATTTCATGAAAAGCGTGGCATTTCAATATTAAAGTTTTAAAAGAATGTAAGATGATTAATAAAATGATGTACAGAAAGCACCGGATAATGTTACAGATGAGGATATTAACTCTTGGAGTTGAGAAAACAATGGATAATAATTTTCCCAAAGAGGAAGAAAGATAAGGTATTAGTTAGTGATAATTAAATTGGAACAAATTGTATGGTTTGATTAAAAAAACACCAACAAAAACTCAACAATATCATAGCCTATACTGCAGTAAGTATTTAAGAAAGGAAACAACAAAAAATATCTTGATCTAAACATTAAAATAAAATAGAATTTCATGTGTAAATTATTTGCAGTTACAAGCTAAACATTGATTCATCCGTGTTAATTTAGCTGCATTATTTGACAATAAGTAAATTATAAAAATCCAATATGGAAATAAACAAGCATAATTTAAGAATAGCAAATTATAAAATATTCTTTTTCGATCTAAAGTGACTGTCTAAACCAAGAAGAAAACTCTCAAGCTGCAGGATTTTTTCTCATTCCCAGTTTACAATACATGCATAGTCTAATTGCGTGATATTCTCCTAACACTCTGATCAACAAAATCCTGGTTAAATATCAGCATTGAAAATAAACCTGTCATTCATTTTATAGCAGCTTGGGGGAATCTTGTTAACTGCAAAATTTACTTGTTTTGGTTTTGGTTCCCAAAGTAATTCACTGCACAAAGATCTATAAGATAAAGATACGATACTTGAGAGAAGCTCTTTCTACCATTGTACATCACAAACACGACTGTGCTTTCTTCTTTGAAAATGGTTATGATTTGTAACTGGTGGATTGCATTAACCATAATGTAATTATTTCCCTGAAACCTAATAAATTGCACAATTACCCAGAAAAGATCAACTTTTGTTCATTATTCTCTTATTTAATGTTTCTATAATGGTCCTGATATCAGTGCTCTAACTAATTTAGAGCTAGAGTAAGTATGGAACGAATAATACTGTAACACTACATGAATTCTGTAAAAATAACTATACCGTTGAGCATTGGGACACAAGATGATACTATTGTAATTTCACACACAGCAAGTTACAGAATATTGACAATGTAAAAGCCAAGAATGGCTCACGGGAAGAAAGTGCTGGCTCAGTTGCCTAGCTACTCTCTTATTTGAGGAACGATGAATGCTGTGAAGATGACAGAACAAAGAAAAAACATTTATTTTATATTTGGTGGGACTGCACAAAATTTGCTAATGACCAGTTCGTTTTCAAGACCACAGGTGATCTAAAAGTAAAAATCCTTAAAAAAAACAGTGCTATTATTTAATACTGGCTCCATTTACTAATCATGTCCATTTACTGGCACTTACGTTAGCCAGGAAATTGGTGAGGACGGTGAATTGGTCCCTGCATTTCCCCCCCTCATGTATTCAGTACAAAGGAGATTCTGCACATTCAGTAACCAGACTCTGTGTAGTATAGGTTACTGAATAACTACTGAATGATAGGGAAAATGTGGTCAATGCTAAATATTTGATTAGTTAACTATATTACATATCATTTTATGATATAAGATTATCATAAAAATGATACTTCCATCATATTTTTTCACCTTTGCTACTGCAATTATCTTTGCCAATATTCTATTGAAACATATTATATATATATATGACATAGGTTGTTTTACATGTATAAATAATAATAATAATAACAATAATAATATCAATAATTACAATAATATCAAAAATAACAACTACAACTAATAATAATAATAATAATAATAATAATAATAATAATAATAATAATAATAATAATAATAATAATAATCATGTAACATTTGGCATGCACTCCAATATTTTCCAAAATATCTATAGAAATTTATTATCACCTTATCAGGTGATAATATCATTCACTGAGCTCAATGGGGAAAATGAAAACTTTCTATCTGAGTCCAGAATAGGAATTTCTCCTAAACCCTGGAAAACCATGAATAGAATTAATTGTATAATGAGATGATTGAGCTATAAATGCTGAAGAATCGTGCCATCTGTTGCTTCTCAACTAACGTGAGGAGAGCAAAAGGGGGCATTGGGTAACGGGGTTACAAATGACAATGCATTTAAAATTTAGTATCCTAAATGGGATAATTTTAAAAGAATATTAAAATAGCTTTAAGGTGCCACTATGAATTGCAATTAATCATTAACAAAGTCTTCCAAAGGTCCAAATAGCACATTTGGAATCTCAAGATTAAAATGATAACATTAAGATTTACTGATTATGTAAAGGAAAACTAATAATTTCTGTAATGCAGTGTTATGCACATTTGTGCTTCTCCATTACTATACCTGGAGAGCCTCCAGAAATCGGAAAGAGCCAAGTCTCCTGCCTCTTGGGACGAGACAAAAGCTTGAATTATGAAGCAATTCTTGGTATTCAAATCTGTGGAGACAAAGTAAATAAATATTTTAAAATATTACATTGCAATGTAAAACATATTTGTAAAACATGAAGACCAAGTTTCTGCTGCAGTATATTTGATTTAACATATATCATAGCCAATATGGGATTCGCATTAATTCACATATAAACCAAAATGTGGGGTGAACCTTTCAATTAGGTCTACATTGTGAAATGAATAGTAATAAAACCAACCATCAAATAAACAACGCAACAATTTCATTGGAAAGTGGGGAAATAAAAGTCAGGGGAGTTATACGATATGTGAATAATCGTCTACTACTAATTTTTCCTGCTTTTGGAAGTGAAGGTTTTCCTAAGTCAAGAAAATGTTTAGATAAATACTGAGAGGGCAGTGTGGTAACCTAATTATTACGTCTACCTCCTATTACAAATGAGTAACGCAAACTATTCTCAATTTTGCGTTTCATTTTTGTTTTCTTGGTGGATTACAGGTGTCAAATTGGTGCTTCAGTGCTGTTCAGTAATTTCCTGTCCATTTATTTCCTGGGACCTTGATTGGATTTCTGATGCAAATGGAAGGCAGATTTGATGTGTTTTGGGACAACAAATGCAAAAAATGTCAGATTGGGCTGATAGGAGGTCAAACATTTTTGTGGAGCCGGGTATACTGCTTTTCCTGGAATCATAAAAATCTTTTGAAAAACTGGACAAGCTTTAAACTTTCTTTTATGGGTCCAAAGTCGCTTGATACGTGGTGAAAAAAGCAGGTATTTACCACATACTAAGCAAATTTCTGCTCAGAAATTAGAGCTTCGCAATTCTGAATGTAGTGCCTGTAGTTTCATATTTACATCGTTTCTGCCCAGTTTGAGCTGGCATTCCATTTAAAGATTTATTTCAAAGTATATTTACATTGATAAATTGGTGCACAAGATCATCATTTTGATCAAGTGTCCTACTAAAGGGAGAGGCAGCCAACAGTTAAGAGTTTCCTTCTTAGTTTAAGAAAGACAAAAATGCTGGAGAAACTCAGCAGGTGAGGCAGCATCTATGGAACAAAGGAATAGGCGACGTTTCGGGTCGAGGCCCTTCTTCAGACCGATGTGGGGGGCCGGGGTGGGAAAAAGAATGAAAGAAGCAGAGACAGTAGGCTGTGGGAGAGCTGGGAAATGGAGGGGAAGGAGGGAGAAAGCAAGGACTACCTGAAATTGGAGGTCAATATTCATATTGCTGGGGTGTACACTACCCAAGCAAAATATGAGGTGCTGCTCCTCTAATTTGCAGTGGGATTCACTCTGGCCATGGAGGAGGCCCAGGACAGAAAGGTCAGATTTGGAATGGGAGGGGGAGTTGAAGTGCTGAGCCACCGGGAGATCAGGTTGGTTATTGCGAACTGAGCGGAGGTGTTGTGCGAAGCGATCGCCAAGCCTGCGTCTCACTGATGTAGAGCAGCTGACACCTAGAACAGCGGATGCAGTAGATGAGGTTGGAGGAGGTGCAGGTAAACCTCTGCCGCACCTGGAAAGCGTTCTTGGGTTCTTGGATGGAGTTGAGGGGGGAGGTAAAGCGACAAGTGTAGCATTTCCTGCGGTTGCAAGGGAAAGTGCTAGGGGAGGGGGTGGATTGGGTGGGAAGGGACGAATTGACCAGGGAGTTACGGAGGGATCGTTCTCTGCAGAAAGCCAAATGGGGAGGAGATGGGAAGATGTGGCCAGTGGTGGGGTCCCGTTGGAGACGGCGAAAATGTCAGAGGATTATATGTTGTATATGACAATACAATACAATACAATACAATTCAATTTATTGTCATTTGGACCCCGTGAGGTCCAAACGAAATGCCGTTTCTGCAGCCATACATTACAACAAATAGACCCAAGACACAACATATTTTACATAAACATCCATCACATTGCTGTGATGGAAGGCCAAAAAAACTTCTCTCTCCACTGCACTCTCCCCCCCATGTCAGAGTCAAAGTCAAAGCCCCCGGCGGGCGATGGCGAATTGTCCCGTGGCCATTAAACCACGCCGGGTAATGCAAGTTCGCGCACCGGGTCTTGGTGTTAGAGCCCCCGGTGCGCGCTCGCAGCCCGCCGCCATTCCAAGCCGCGCGGGGCGGTGATGTAAGGCCCCGCTCCAGGAGCTCTTCAACCCCGCAACTCGGGCGGGAGAAGTCGCCGTTGCGGAAGCCCCGAAAAGCGGTCTCCCTCCAGGGACCCGCGGGCTCCCGGTGCCGTCCGCCAAACCCGCAGTTGCAGCCACCGAATCTCCGGGGGTCGGGTCGCAGCAGCGTCCACCACAGCTCCACCCGCTCTGGACTCGGCCAGCCCCGTGACGGTGAGGTGAGTTCGGCACTGGAGTCCCCGGTTTTCCTGTTGGAGGCCGCTCCTCGTTGCGGCCCCAACGACAACGGAGACCCGACAAAGAAAAGGTCGGGTCTCCCGTGCAGGGAGAGATTTAAAAGTTTCCCCCTCCCCTCCCCCCCACACCACCCCCACCCCCCCACACACATACCCCAACAAAAATAACAGAAACTACATTAAAACATAGACATAAAATAATAAAAACGCAGACGGACTGCAGAGGCCGCTGCTGGCGAGAGCCGCGCTGCCTACCGGGATGGCGGCTGGTAGGGTGGAAGGTGAGGACAAGGGGGACTCTGTCCTTGTTATGTGGGGGGATGGGGAGTGAGAGCAGAGTTATGGGATATAGAGGAGACCCTGGTGAGAGCCTCATCTATAGTCGAAGAGGGGAACCCCTGTTCCCTAAAGAGTCTACAGTTCTTTCTTAATCATCCTTCTTAGTTTAGTTTAGTTTAGTTTAGAGATACAGCGCAGAAACAGGCCCTTCGGCCCAGCGAGTCCGACTGACCAGTGATCCCTGTACATTAACACTATCCTACACACACTAGGGACAATTTACAATTTTAGCAAGCCAATTAACCTACAAACCTGTACATCTTTAGAGTGTGGGAGGAAACTGAAGATCTCAGCGAAAGCCCACGCAGGTCACGGGGAGAACGTACAAACTCTGTACAGACAGCACCCTTCTCGAGATCGAACACGGGTCTCTGGCACTGTGAGTGCTGTAAGGCAGCAACTCTATCGCTGCGCCACCATGCCGCCCATGGTATTTCAAGTTCAAGTTCTCGTTTATTGTCACTTAACCAAGGTACAGTGAAATTTGAGTTAACATAGAGCCATACAAAGTGAAAAGAACACAATACACACATAAAATAAATTTAACATAAATATTCACCACACTGGAATCAACATTCCTCACTGTGATGGAAGGCAATAAAGTTCAGTCATCTTCCTCTTTGTTCACCCATGGTGGTCAGGGCCTTTGAACCCTCTGCACTTGCCGTTGCTGACTGTCCGATGTCTAAGCACTCTCGTCAGGATGGTCGAAGCTCTGGCGTCGTGATGGATCAGAACACCTGAGTCAGCCACTTCTTACCGGAGACCGCTGCTTCAAAGACAACAGGCCCCGCGGTCGGAGTGTTTTCACTGGCGATCATCGGCAAAGGGTCCCCGGCTCCTCGATGGTAAGTCCGCGCCATGCCTGCGGCTTGAAGCTCTGGGCCAGTCTCCAGGAAAGGCCGCACCACTCCACATTGTTAGGCCACAAAGGGGGGGGGGGGGGGGGGCGGTGATGCGACACGGAGAAATTTGTATCTCCGTTGAGGTAAGCAATGCCCCTGTCCCACTTAGGAAACCTGAACAGAAACCTCTGGACACCTTGTGCCCCACCCAAGGCTTCCGTGAGGTTCCCGGAGGTTTTTGTCACTCTCCCTAATGGTTGAAAGTGGTTTCCGCATAGTCGAGCTTCTTTTATGTTCCGGCGATTATTTCAAAAAATTAAAAACCGGCCTCGACTAAAAATAGGTTGCCGTTTTAAAAATTGGTAATTTTTTTAGTCGAAGCCGGTTGCGATGCTAGTTGACGGTGGTTACCGGAGATTGCAGGTAGTGGAAGGTAAGACCTCCCTGGTGGAATAAAACTGGGTGAAAAAAGGTTAATATTAACATAAGCATGTGACCTCCGTCACTCCTGGGCGTGCTCAATCATAGTTGCAGTTCTTTTAGCAGAGAAAAGTTTTTTTTTCTTACTATAAAAGCCTCCCAGATTTTTTTTTAAATCATTCTGAACCATGAGAGGAGGATTTGTCTGCATTTAAAAACTTTTTTAAGTTGTCGAGCTCATTAAACAGCTCATGGTTTTGTTAAAGGTTTCCTAAAATTGTAGAATTTAATGTTCATACCATTGGATTGTAAGCTACCCAAGCACAATATGAGGTGCTGTTCCTCCAGTTTGCTTGTGGCCTTACTTTTAGTTTAGTTTAGTTTAGCTTAGAGATACACTCTAGCAATGGAGGAGGCCCAGGATGAAAAGGTCAGTATGGGAATGTGGAGTTAAAATGGTTAGCAACTGGGAAATGCAGTAGGCCCTGAAGAACTCAGCATGTGGTCGGCAAAACAGTCTGCGTTTAGTCTCAACGATGTACAAGAGACCACATTGGAACACCGGATGCAGTAGATGAGGTTAGGGGAGGTGCACATGAACATCTGTCTCACCTGGAAGGACTGCTGGGTCCCTAGATGGAGGCAACGGATAAATCGAGGGACAGGTGTTACAACTCCTGCGTTTGCAGGCCAAAGGTACATGGGGAGAGGGTGGATGAGCGGAAAGTGATGTGTGAAACAAGGAGTTGCGGAAGGAGCGGTCTCTGCGGAAGGTGGAAACAGGTGAAGGTGGGAAGATGTGACTGTGGGATCACGTTGGATGTGACGGAAATGTCACAGATGACGTGTTGTGCAATTCAATATTATTCAATATTTCGGAAATATCATGTCACTATCTGGATTAGAAACATGCACAATTCCATTTATTAAGAATATTATACATTATAGAAGTATATAAAATCATGAGAAGCGTAGATAAGATCCAAAGTATGGTGACACTACATGTAAAATCTCCCCGGTTTCTCCTTTACCTTATTGTCAAAACTATTTCCTGGACATTAGCAAATTTGCAGATGACACAAAGCTGGATGGCAGTGCGAACTGTGAGGAGGATGCTATGAGAATGCAGGGTGACTTGGACAGGTTGGGGCAGTGGGCAGATGCATGGCAGATGAAGTTTAATGCAGATAAATGTGAGGTTATCCATTTTGGTAGCAAAAACAGGAAGGCTGATTACTATCTAAATTGCGTCATTGGGAAAAGGGGAAGTACAACGGGATCTGGGGGTCCTTGTACATCAGTCTATGAAAGTAAGCATGCAGGTACAGCAGGCAGTGAAGAAAGTGAATGGCATGTTGGCCTTTATAACAAGAAGAATCGAATATAGGAGCAAAGAGGTCCTTCTGCAGTTGTACAGAGCCCTAGTGAGACCAGACCTGGTGTATTGTGTGCAGTTTTGGTCCCCTAATTTGAGGAAGGACATTCTTGCTATTGAGGGAGTGCAGCGTAGGTTTACAAGGTTATTTCCCGGGATGGCGGGACTGTCATATACTGAGAGAATGGAGCAGCTGGGCTTGAACACTCTGGAGTTTAGAAGGATGAGAGGGAATCTCATTGAAACATATAAGGTTGTTAAGGGCTTGGACACGCTAGAGGCAGGAAACATGTTCCCGATGTTGGGGGAGACCAGAACCAGTGGCCACAGTTTAAGAGTAAGGAGTAAGCCATTTAGACGGAGACGAGGAAACATTTTATCTCACAGAGAGTGGTGAGTCTGTGGTATTCTTTGCCACAGAGGGCGGTGGAGGCAGATTCTCTGGATGCTTTCAAGAGAGAGCTAGATAGGGCTCTTAAAAATAGCAGAGTCAGGGGATATGGGGAGAAGGCAGGAACGGGGTACTGATTGGGGATGATCAGCCATGATCACATTGAATGGCAGTGCTACTCCTACTCCGCCTACTCCTGCACCAATTGTCTATTGTCTATTGACATATTTAACAAATATTTCCTCACACAAGCCCTTTGCACCATGGCAGTCTCAGTCAATAAGTAGAAAGTTGAAGTCATTAACAATTACACTCCTTACCTTCCTTATCAGTCTTTCAGTTATCCACACTCTACCTACATATTTGCTAATCAAATTCCCGTTGACTATTGGGGACCATTAATCAGCCCCTTCTTATTTCTAAGTTCTTCCCATACAGCTCGATCCCCCAAGAGTATCCTTTCATAATATTACCTTGATGATCTCCCTAATCATCTTACTTCTACCCCTATTATGCTAGTGGGGGTATTGAGCTGCCAGCCTTACCCATCCCTCAACCAATGTTTCCATTATTGCTACTATATCCCAGTCCCATGTGCCAATCCATGCTGAGTACATACAATATGCAGGTACTCTTGCATAAATAATTGCCATTCTTCATGCTTCTGCTATTAAGTAAAGTTTCCATGTTATGGATGCTATGCATAATTTAACAAGCTTCAAATAAATTGAGGAAATATTATACAATAAAATTGCTCAAATTATAATTTTTGTGTGAAGAACTTATGTTAAGTTGCAAGAGAAGGGCTTGGAGTTGGGGCTTTCAGAAATACATGTCTCCACAAAGAAATAAAGAACAAAGAACACACACAGGAGAACAGATGGCTTATCATAACATGGAAATGTTGATCTGAACAGGCATATCTTTATTTATTGCTTTGAAACAATAATCATGCTGTCAGAAGTTGTATTTGGCTTAGGTTGGTGTTCTTCTTTCTTTGTGACACATCTTTGAGCTCGGCTGTGGCATGAAGGGGATTTATGGTAGTCTATATTGGGTCGAGGCACCAAGGCTAGATACTAGATCTGTGATTTGGTTTGTGCTGTTTAAATGTATTTATGTTGGGATAAGAGATAAGGCATAGGTGATGGTTGTGTGACCTTTGTATAAGGGTGATTTCTTATGTTTATAGAAGACTGAGAAAGTAACTCTGTTTTGATCTAAGCCAAACGATTGGGGTCTGCATATAGTAATCTTCAAATTGCTGTGTGGAATGCTATTAGTAAGAAGTTGTAAAGAGGCCTTACATTCCTTTCCTCCAGAGATGAGCAAGGGGGAGGTTATAATCCAGAATGAAACTTGATCCGAGCTTGGAAGAAACAATTATAATTTATCAAGTGCGACAAGTATATGACCTTTGTGTGCTTGGAGTTGGGAATTGTGTGATTAGAAATAACTTAAGTTCTTACCACTTTGTAAGAATGGGGCAAAACTCATATTTAATCTTTGTAATCCATAAGTAACTGTATTTTAACTATGTAGTTGTAAGGAAATTATTTGTAAAGTGTATTGTGTTTTAATTAGGATTATAAGTATTAGACCTTGTTTAAATCTGAAGTTTTAGAAATAACTTTCTTTACCAAAAGTGAAAATATATGTTTTGTGTGTATGTATTGTGTGATTGCTGTATGATGTGTATATTATATTCTGAGAAGTGTTCTATGAGAATTAGTTTATATTTCTGTGGTTTTACTTCATTGAAATAAAATGATTTTGAGCAAAGAAGTTAAAGAAAACCACAGAGGGGAAGAAGGTTGTAAAGGGGCCGGAAAAGGGAAAATCATGTGACTATATATGTTGTCAATCAATGGAAAGGATTTAGTTGATTGGTTAATGCAAATAAGTTAAATGTATGGTAAACCATAATGATTGGTTATAAGTTTGCCACTCCTTTTGTATCATAATTGTCTATTACCTATATAATGTGTTACGTTTATACCAAAGTCAGTAGTTCTTTCGACCTGCCCCAGAGTTTTAACTCTGTGTTGGAAGGTTTAAAGAATTATCCAGCGCTGTCAGAATAAAGAATCGATTTCAACAGCTAGAGTTTGAATCAAGTTTTCTTGAATTCGACTGACAAAATAACTCAGTTTAACAAAATATAGTGAACGATTCTGCAGAGATTGGATAGTTTACAGAAATATTACAGGAAATCATATGGCAAAGTAACTTTTGTCAAATAACTTTCCTGAAAAATGGAGACTTCAAGAATCATGACATTATGCCAGTAAATTTCAGTAATAGTTCATAATTACTATGAAATACACATTCCAATCTTCATTTGCATCAAAAGGGTTCCAAATTTTAAAGTAATGATAACATTAAAATTGAAATGACCTAATTGCATTTATTAAGATTTTGGTGAAATTGGCAAATTGGTCTTCACGATGAAAGGATCAAATATTAAGGAAACAAGTTTAAAATAAGGCTAAGAAGTGATAATTAGGCATTTGGACTAAGATGGACACTAGAAATAGCTCAGGCAAACTCATATTTTCCTTAATAGACTTTTAACAGACAGGCAGGTGGAGATCATCATTCAACCTTTGTTGAACTTTGTTGATTCCTTTAAATTGTGCCGGTAGAGAAAAATCCCTTTGACTGAATACGTTTGCAGAGTTAGTGTGGTTCATTTTATTTTACAGACACAGCATGGAAATAGGTATTTCGGCCCACCAACAATTATCCCGTGACACTAATTCTATCCTACATTTTAGGGATAATTTACAGAGGCCAGTTAACCAACAAACCTGCCCGTAGTCACACGGAGAATGTGCAAAATCCATAGAGACAGCATCCATAATCAGGATCGAACCAGGGTCTCTGGCGCTGTAAGGGTACCGCTACGCCACCGCTACACCACTGTGCCACCCGTTAGGTTAGAGCATTAATTGGAGCAATGAGCTTCAACATGGCATACTGGTGCCAAATAAAGCACTGCATTGATGATCTGCCCAATCTGTCAAGCTTTAGATATGCATATACCAATGCCTTCACCAAATTAACATGTGGCGTGACTTATGCCACAACATATGTGCACAACAGATGCCATTTTAGGATGTAAACATAATTGTCATATCCAATAATAGACCACTGCAGCACTGAATTTAATACCCTGAGAGTTCATATAACAATATTCTAAATGAAATAGAAATAGCTACTTGTGATGCAAAATGAGTTTAGTCTTTCAACACTTAAGATGAAGAAGATTCTCAATTTCTAGTTGAGTGCCCTCTTCAACATATTTTTGAAATATTATCAGCCCATTTATAATTTTACTTGAACAGTTGGTTACTGGTTCGGAGGGATCTTGTATTATCTGGGATCCTTGAATTACCATAAACTCTCTGCAGCTGAGTTCTACTCAGTTTCCAGGTTTTGCCTCATCACCACCTTTCTTTTCCAGCGTTGTTTTCTCTAGTTCATCATTCTGAAGAAGCGTCCTGAGCTGAAATATTGTAAGTCTATTTGCATCCACAAAATCTGCTGAGTTCCCCCAAACTGTATTTCCTACTGAAAAATAATTGCTGCTTCCCTAGGTTCTCGAGGTTGAGGCAAGGAAAGACAACATTAATTGTTACTTGTTTAAGAAAGAGCTGCAGATGCTGGAAAAATCGAAGGTAGACAAAAATGCTGGAGAAACTCAGCGGATGAGGCAGCATCTATGGAGCAAGGGAATGGGTGACGTTTCGGGTCGAGACCCTTCTTCAGATTCTTGAATTGTTACTTGAGATGTTTTTCAAAAAAAATCCTTCTGTTTACTTAAGTCTCACTTTCCCCTCTATGTCCAATTTTCATTCAACATTGATTTATTTTTCTCTGAATGATTTGTCACCCACTCTTATTTAAACTTCCTTCTTAGTCTTTGCAGAGTTGCTTTTATATTCCTTCAGCCTGATTAGTTGAGGAGATGCACAACTCTTATTCTGATCACTTTTTAAATGTTCCAAGGAGCAGAGATGTCAGCTGTAGGAACTGTGGTTGTTCTACTTGGAGCAAAGAAAATTGAGAGGCGAATTATGTGAGGTCTACTTGATCATGACTGGTACAGCAAATACAGAGAGGGCGTTCCCACTGACACCTTTTTGTAAAGGAATGATCTTGAACCCACAGCCCTTAGGGATGATTAAAAAAAAGAGTCAATTGAGATTTTCAAGTTAACTGGGTAGGCACTCGAAAGAGACTAATTTGCAAGGCTATAGAGAATGAATAGGTTAATGGAACTCACAGAATTCTCCCCCACCCCCCAAAAAAAATTTGACATGGACTTGATGGGCAAAATAACTTCTTTGTGTGATGCAGCAATTCTATGATTCCAAGGTTTCAATCGCTACAACAGGATTAGCTTGCACTCACAGCAATTTATCACCAAAATATTTACAGAAATGCAGAGCTATTTGACGACGTAGTGAAATATGGGTCATCAGGAAAATTGTATGCAGATTGCTGGCTTTCATATTTTTTTAGACACAGAATATGAAATACCAGTCAGACATTAGCATTTTAGTTTTCAGCAAATTAACTACATTTGATGAAAAATACCATTATTTATAAATTGAATGAAGCTGACGACTTTAACACTATTAACTTAGTTTCATTTAGTTTAGTTTAGTGATACAGCATAGAAACAGGCTCTTCGGCTCACCGAGTGCGTGCCAACCATTGATTCCCCACACATTCCACTATCTTACACAATAGGGACAATTTACAATTTTACCAAGCCAATTAGCCTACGTCCTTGGAGTGTGGGAGGAAACCGGAACACCGGGTGAACACCTACGTGGTAACAGGGATATTGTACAAACTCTGTACAGACAGAACCTGTAGTTAGGATCGAACCCGGGTCTCTGGGGTTGTAAGGCAGCAACTCTACAACTGCACCATTACTTAATCTGCATTTTCTTTTTTAAAAAAAAATATTTTATTTTTATTAGAAGTACAGTAAATTACAGTAATACACATCACATATATCTTATTACATTTGTTGTACCACTTCGTTTTTCGAGCTTTAAAAAAAGGTAGAAATAAAAGAAGTAAGGAAAGTGAGCAAGAATCGTGAAGGTGCAGGAAAGTGTTGAGAGAAGAAAGCCCCCTAGGGAAGAAGTTAGAGAAGGAAGTAAAGAAAGAAAATAAGACCCTAGAAAGAAAAGAAAAAAAAGGAAAAACAATCGCTCTATTATAACACAAAACTCCGCAAAAAAGGATATACCAACCGTGTTTTTTTATTTTATTTTTTATTTTATACCCCCCGTTACCAGATCCTGGTACCATTTATATTTTAAATTACTATTGCACCTTATGCTTGTAATAGTTCCATAAATGCAGACCACGTCTTTTGGAAGTGGTCTGCTTTGCCTGCTAGGAGGAGTCTCATCTCTTCCAGGTGTAGTGTTTCGAACATGTTTGAAATCCACATTTTTATTGTTGGTATTGGAGCATTTTTCCAAAATTTGAGTATAAGCTTTTTTCCCATTATTAGCCCGTGATTAAGTAAGTTCTTTTGAAACACGTTTAATTCGGGGTTACCTTCCGATATTCCAAAAATGATCCATTCTGCTTTTGGTACAGGTTTTATTTTAATTAATTTTGTGAAGATTTCAAATATTTCGTTCCAGAATTTTTGGATTTCTATACAAAAAACAAAAGAGTGCGCTATGGTAGCTTCTTGTGACTGACATTTATCACAAATGGGTGAGACATTGGGGAAAAGTTTATTTATTTTAGTTTTTGAATAATATAGTCTATGTAATGTTTTAAATTGAATTAGAGTATGTCGTACATTGATCAAGCATTTATGCACATATAGTAAGTGTTTATCCCAGCTCTCTTTTGAAATTTTTATAGCTAGTTCTTGTTCCCAGTCTCTTCTAATACCATCGGTTGTAGGTATTTCTATATTTAAAATAATGTTGTATAAGTATGATATTAGATTTGCAGATTCAGCCTTTGTCTTCATGGCTTCATCCAATAAGTCTGGGGGCATGTTATGATAGTCTTTTGTGTATTTTTTCAGATAGTCACAGATTTGAAGATATTTAAAATATTGATTATTTTTCAAATTATATTTCAGTTGTAATTGTTGAAATGATAATAATTTCCCTAATTCATACAAGTCTCCGAGCGTTTTGATTCCCATTCTTTCCCATTGTGTAAATGATTTATATATAATTGAAGGTTTAAACGACGGGTTATTGACTATTGGCATTAAAAGAGATAGATTTCTTAATTTTAGATTCTGTTTTATTTGTTTCCAAGTTCTAATTGTGCTATGTATCATTGGATTTTTATTATAATTTTTGTTATTCAGATTCATTGGTGAGAGGAGAGTCGCTCCTATATTACACGGAGAGCAGTCCTCTCTCTCCATTACAATCCAGTCCACCTGCTGGGCAGAATTGTCCAGCAGGTGAATCATATTTTAATATTTACTGCCCAATTATAGTACATAAAGTTAGGGAGCGCTAGACCATCCATCTCTTTTGGTTTACTAAGGTGTGCTCTTTGTATTCTGTGGGATTTATAATCCCATATAAAATTTGTAATGTCTGAGTCTAATTTTTTGAAAAACTTTTTTGGAAGATATATAGGTATTGATTGAAATAAATATAGGATTTGTGGTAAAAAGATCATTTTTATAGCATTTATTCGACCTATTAAAGACATCGGGAGTGCTTTCCAGAATTTGATTAGATTATTAGTTTCTTAAGTAAGGGGCTATAATTGGCATTAAACATAGCGTGATAATTTCTAGTGATTTCAATTCCTAAATATTTAAATTTTTCTGTGGCTATTTTAAAGGGGAATTTCAAGAGATGTGTTGAGTCTTTCGGTTTTATCGACATAATTTCACTTTTGTTCCAGTTTATTCTGTATCCTGAGAAAGATCCAAAGTCCTCAATTAGATTTAATATGTTTGGTATAATGATTTGGGGTTTTGTGATATACAGTAGTACATTGTCTGCGTATAAGGATATTTTTTTATTTGAGTATTTTGTATTATAACCGTAAATATCCGGGTGTGTTCTGATTTTTTCAGCTAAAGGTTCAATTACCAGAGCAAATAACAGCGGTGATAATGAACATCCTTGTCTATTGCCCCTTGATAATTGGAATTTCGTAGATAGTATATTATTAATCAGCATTTTCAACCTTTAATTTTTTTATTATGTCGATACCCTTCGCAAACATTTGTGATACAGCCAATTGATTCAGATCAATCATGTGATAGGGAAAGGTGCTCATACTCAAAATAATTTGATGGTGCAGGTTGGTTTCCAAACCTTGTGCAAACTTTAGCTTGAATCAACATTAAATTAAAACCCTGCATGAGAACGGAAGAATAAAGTAAGCTTCACTCTTCCCAAACTGACTTTTAACTCAGTTCTGCTGTCCTCTCTGTTGCCCATAACCCTCAAGTCCATTGACCAAAAATCTGTCTCAATCAGCCATGAATATATTCAGTGATTCATTCTCAGTTGCACTGGGTCAGAGTATTCTAGACAATATTGTTTAATGGAAACAGTACAGAAGTATTTGGCTGTCCTCATTAATGAAACACCAAGTTAGCATGCAAGTATAACTAGGAGGAAATTGTTTTCCACATTCATCTTAACTGGATGACCACTAGTTCTGAGACAATGACCTCTTGTGCAATAATCCTCCTTGAAAAGAATTATCCCCTCAAAATCTATCCTGCCAAATCTTCTCAAAATTATGTATGTTTCAATCAGATTATTTCACAGCTTTCTCAATTCCATTAATTAAAGGCCCAACCTGCTCATCTTCTCCTCTTAAGATTCTCAGGAATTAAGCAATTTCCTGATCTGTCTATGTATCCTATATAGTTCCAGCAAGACTCCCTTAAGTTTGTACAACATTCCTTTTGTAATAAAGGCTATCATTCCATTTGCCTTCCTCATTACTTGGACCTGTGTGTTAATTTATTATTTCATTCACTAGAACATGTAGATCACTGTAGCGGTCTGGACCTCGAACAATGTTGAGATGAGGTTCAAGAAGAAGATAGAGAGCTTAGTAACATGTTTATCAAGTCAACAACCTCTCATTCAATGTCAGCAAGATGAAGGAGCTAGTTATTGACTTCAGAAAATGAGTAGTGTGCAGGCCCCAATCAGCGTCAAGAGTGCTGGTGTAGATGGTCGGGAGAGTCAAGCTCCCTGGCATAAATATGACCAACAAATTTTCCTGTACTAATCACATTGAAGCTGTGTCCCAGAAAGCATACTAACACCTTTATTTCCTCAGAAGACTAAAGAAATTTGGTGTATCTTCAACGACTCTTGCCATCTCTACAGGTGCATGGTAGAAAGCATCCTATCAGAATGCATCACAGCTAGGTTTGGCAACAGCTCTGCCCAAGACTGCAAGAATTTGCAGAAAGTTATAGATGTAGCCCAGTCCATCACACAAACCAATCATTCCCCCATCGACTCCATCTACACTTCACGCTGCCTCAGAAAAGCAGTCAACAGAATGAAGGACATTTTCACCACAGCCATTCACTCTTCTCCCCTCTCCTGTCAAGCAGAAGATACAAAAGTTTGAAAGTAATATATTTAAGAACAGGTTCTTCCACACTGTTATCAGACTACTGGGCAATCCTCCCATAAGCTCAGGATCTTGCAACCTACTTCATTGCGGACTTGGCTTTTAAAAAAATAATATATATGCATTTCTTCCATGACATTAATGCTATAACACTGTAACACTATATCCTGTTTTCTGATTTTTTTTCTCTTTACACTACCTGTTGTATTTTTGTATGGCTTGATTGTACTCAAGTGCAGTAAGATTTGACTGGATAACACGCAAAGCTTTTCACTGTATCTTGTATCAAAACCATTTGGAAGAAATTGATATACATATAAAAACATCATCTTGCAGAAATATCTGTGGATAACTGGAACAAAATCGTGTGATCAAGATAGAATGTCCTCCTGGTTCCCATGATTAGGATAAGGGAAATGAAGTACCTAATACAGCTGGTAATTACCATTTCTGTTAGCCCTCAAAATTAGCAACTATTAGTGAGATACTTCTGTATTACACAATGAGTGGCATTGGGAAATTGAAGGTTTTAAAGGTTTGCATTTACTCCATGCTAATTATTGCTTGAAAATCCTCGAGACATGCGAATCAGGCACCTCAGAGTTTCTCTACCAGCAGTACAGAAATACCTGCCTTCTACTCACCATTTCTCAAAGAACAAAACTGAATTTACCGTAATGGCTAATACAACTACTTGCACTAATAACATACCTGATTATAGCAATAACACCTTTAAAATGGCACAGTGGTGCAGCTGGTAGAGCTGCTGCTTCACAGCACCAGGTTGGATCCTGACCTCGGGTGTTGTCTGTGTGGACTTTGTATGTTCTTGCTGTGATCACGTGGGGTTCCTTTGGGTACTGCGGTTTCCTCCCACATCCTAAAGCTGTGCAGGTTTGTAGATTAATTGGCCTCTGTAAAATTGCCCCTTGTGTGGAGGGAGTGGATGAGAAAGTGGGATAACATAGAACTAGTGATCAATGGTCGGTGTAGACTCAGTGGGCCAAATGCCCGTTTCTATGCTGTTTCATAACGTAAACTAATCTAAACTTTGGATCAGAATTAGGAAAATGTTTGAGGATAAAGTCAGATTATGCAAAGCATATTTAGAGAGAATATAAAGCTGGTTGCAATAAACCAAAGTGGGGAATGAACATCTGACTATGGTTGTATACTACAAATAAAAGAAATAGAAACCAAAAAATTATACAGCCAAGAAGGAGAAAAGAGTTAAATATTACTTCTTTGTTGTTCGAACAAAAATGAAAATATAAACCACATAAGGCTGCAAGTCAAAAAATTTGAGGATGATTTTGAGATTTGTGCATTGGGAAATAAAGTCAAAGAAGGCAGTTGAAAGAAGCAATTTATTGGATACAATAATGGAGGTTCCACATTCAATGAGAAAGCAATGCCAATATTGCCCTAGTGTATGTTAGCTCTGGGGAGAATAATGCTAAAGGGCTGTACCACTTGGTGGACCTAATCGGCGAGTTAAAAAGTGTCTTCGACCTTCCAGCTCGCCTGGAAAGCCTCGAGCTGGATTGACCGTCCGCGTTGAAACCGCGAGCTGCATCGACCGAACGCACACACACACACACACACAAACACATTGCGAAGGTGGGGTCAGGGAAAGCGGAGTTGTCTGCACGATAAAGATGAAGGACTGCACAGTAATGGTAAGTCCTTTAGAGAGTGCGGAGGGGGGGGGGGGGAGGGAGAGGGGGAGAGAAGGAGAGGGGGAAAGAAGGAGTGAGAGGGGGAGAGAAGGAGAGAGCAGGGGAGAGAAAGGGAGAGAAGGAGAGAGAAGGGGGGAGAAGGGGGGCTGAAGGAGAGAGAAGGGGAGGGAAGGGGGGGAGAAGGGGGGGGGGGAGAAGGGGGGGAGAAGGGTAGAGAAAGAAACATAGAAACATAGAAAATAGGAGTAGGCCATTCGGCCCTTCGAGCCTGATCATTCGATATGATCATGGCTGATCATCCAACTCAGTATCCCATCCCTGCCTTCTCTCCATACCCCCTGATCCCTTTAGCCACAAGGGCCACATCTAACTCCCTCTTAAATATAGCCAATGAACTGGCCTCAACTACCTTCTGTGGCAGAGAAGTCCACAGATTCACCACTCTCTGTGTAAAAACTATCCCACATACATTCCAAGAAATCCTCTTCCTCAGCACCCCTGCCAATTTGATTCACCCAATCTATATGTAGATAGAAGCCACCCATTATAATTGTTTTACCTTTGTTGCACGCATTTCTAATTTCCTGTTTGATGCCATCTCCAACTCCACTACTACTGTCAGGTGGCCTGTACACAACTCCCACTACCTTTTTCTGCCCCTTAGTGTTTCGCAGCTCTACCCATATCGATTCCACATCCTCCAAGCTAATGTCCTTCCTTTCTATTGCGTTAATCTCCTCTCTAACCAGCAACGCTACCCCGCCTCCTTTTCCTTTCTGTCTATCCCTCCTGAATATTGAATATCCCTGGATGTTCAGCTCCCAGCCTTGGTCACCCTGGAGCCATGTCTCCATGATCTAAACTATATCATATTCATTAATAACTATCTGCACATTCAACTCATCCACCTTATTACGAATGCTCCTTGCATTAAGATACAAAGCCTTCAGGCTTGTTTTTACAACACTCTTACCCCTTATACAATTATGTTGAAAAGTGGCCCTTTTTGATTTTTGCCCTGGATTTGTCTGCCTGCCACTTTTACTTTTCACCTTGCTACCTATTGCTTCTACCCTCATTTTACACCCCTCTGCCTCTCTGCTCTTGCACCCATCCCCCTGCCACATTAGTTTAAATCCTCCCCGACAGCACTAGCAAACACTCCCCCAAGGACATTGGTTCCATTCCAGCCCAGGTGCAGACCGTCCTGTTTGTACTGGTCCCACCTCCCCCAGAACTGGTTCCAATGCCCTAGAAATTTGAATCCCTCCCCCTTGCACCATTTTTCAAGCCACGCATACATCTGCAATATCCTCCTATTTCTACTCTGACTAGCCCGTGGCACTGGTAGTAATCCAAAGATTATTACCTTTGAGGTCCTACTTTTAAGTTTATCTCCTAGCTCCCTAAATTCACCTTGTAGGACCTCATCCCTTTTTTTACCTATATCGTTGGTGCCAATGTGCACCACGACAGCTGGCTGTTCACCCTCCTCCTCCAGAATGTTCTGCAGCCGTTCAGTGACATCCCTGACCCTTGCACCAGGGAGGAAACATACCATCCTGGAGTCTCGTTTGCGGCCGCAGAAACGCCTATCTATTCCCCTTACAATTGAATCCCCTATTACTATTGCCCTTCCACTCTTTTTTCTCCCCTCCTGTGCCGCAGAGCCACCCATGGTGCCATGAACTTGGCTGCTGCTGCCTTCCCCTGATGAGCCATCTCCCCCAACAGTATCCAAAATGGTATATCTGTTTAGGAGGGAGATGACCACAGGGGACTCCTGCACTACCTGCCTACTGCTATGCTGGCTATTGGCCACCCGTTCCCTTTCTGTCCTCTTACGTTTTACCTGCGGTGTGACTAACTCACTGTACGTGCTATTCACGACTTTCTCAGCATCGTGGATGCTCCAGTATGAATCCAACCGCAGCTCCAATCGTTCAATGCGGTCTGCCAGGAGCTGCAGCTGGACACACTTCCTGCAAATTTAGTCACCAGGGAAACTGACCATATCCCTGATCCCCCACATGTTGCAGGCTGAGCAAACCACGGGGCCAATCTCCACTGACATAGCTTACTCCGAAATTAAATCAACTCCCTCACACTATAAAAATCTTTATCCTTTAAACTGTACCTTTACTAATAAATACTGTACCCTTAACTCACAGAACCCTCAACTCACTGAACCCTCAACTCACAGAACCCTTAACTCACAGAACCCTTAACTTACAGAACCCTCAACTCACTGAACCCTTAACTCACAGAACCCTTAACTCACAGAGCCCTCAACTCACTGAACCCTCAACTCACAGAACCCTTAACTCACAGAACCCTCAACTCACAGAACCCTCAACTCACAGAACCCTTAACTCACTGAACCCTCAACTCACAGAACCCTTCTCACAGAACCCTTAACTCACAGAACCCTTAACTCACAGAACCCTCAATTCACTGAACCCTCAACTCACAGAACCCTTAACTCACTGAACCCTCAACTCACAGAACCCTCAACTCACAGAACCCTTAACTCACAGAAATCCTTAACTCAATGAACCCTTAACTCACTGAACCCTTAACTCACAGAACCCTGGGAGAGAAGGGGGGGGGGAGAAGCGGGGGTGAAGCGGGGGAGAAGGAGTGGAGACACTTTTAAGAAGTATAAATAAAGTTTAGCGGGCATTTTACCTACCAGTAGGTTTTCCTTGATCCTGAAACTTTAATGAGCCAATCAAAATGCCCGGTCAGGGAAGGAGATTGCCTACGGCTGCCCTCGACTGCCTGTAAGTAAATAGCGACCCCAGTCCATTGCACTACGAGATAAAAAGACCCATGCCGACCAAATTATACTCGCGTAAAATTTTTCAATATGCTGAAAATGTTTCCGCGACCTAGCTGAGGCCGCGAGTATTCGGGAACTTCCATCGAGCATGAAGGAGAGTTCCAGGGACCTTGTAGGACTTCCTAGGATCTCGTGTCGACCATGCTGTGAGTTTGAGTCGAGGGCAAACTCTTCTAAACTCGCAGATTTGATCATCCAAGTGGTACAGGCCCTTAAATCAAAGATCCTATAGCAGATAGACCACTCCTGCTAAATGCAATGGGCTGACGTGGAATACGCAACGGAACGGAAGGCTTTTTTTTCATCCATTTCCATAACCGGACCGGACCCGACCCGACTCGCAGTGTAATCAACGTTGCGGGGGAACAGTTTGTGTTAATAAATTAAAATTCTGAAAATGAGGAAAAGATTTTTACCAAATAACATTTATTTTTACGAGGATGTTTCCGTAACCGACTTCCGTCTCCGCAGTATTATTCTATGGGAACTTTGGTGCGTCGACGGAAGCCGGTTACGGAAATGGGGCCTTAAATTACCCATGAATCTGCCCATGACCGTACTACGTCTTTTTCGTCGAGTGGACTATCTTGCTCGCTATAGGATCTTTGCCTTAAATAGTTGAGGTAAAAGGAATGCAGCCAATCCATGAGTTGAATATATGGTATGTCCAGAGTATTCAAAAGGGTTGCCTACATTGGGTTTCAATATAATTTTTAAGTATTCATTAACCTTACCAAAGGCTGGTTGAGGTAAAACAATTTATAAAAAACAAGTAAAGGCAAATACAGTGTGCAAACACAAAACTAAGTCAATAAACAAATAATTGAAAACCAAAACCAAAATATTGCAGTTGCTGGAAATCTGATGAATGATCATAAACTTGACATGTTAACATTGCTTATTTCTCTATACGTGCTATCTGGTCTAGAGAATATTTCTGAAAAGTAATCCAGCTACTATTTACCTTCTGTTCTACTCCTGTTCATTGAGGTAGGTGGAGGATACAATATTTCAGGGAGAGTGCATTTGGCTCTATCTACATATTGCATTTTCAGTACATCTTGCAGATCTGTAATCCCCACCATCTAAAAGGCAGCATATGCATGGGAACGTGGTCTGATCCTGGTTGCCATGATAACAAAGTACTAAACAGAGTTTATATTCTTATCAAGTAACACTTTAAACATCCTGAGAGCTGCAATTAATAAGCCTGAGGAAAAATGGTTTGGCTGGAACACCAAGATTAATAAAAGTGATGGGAACAGAAGAATCAGAATGCTAATCATCTTGGCAATGGGACACTACAGACCACATCTTGCACTATCAAGGACTTGTTTTCTAATTGTGTATTTATGCAATAATGGGGTTTTTTTGCAGTTTTTTTTCTTTTCACTGCCTTCTTGAATTTATGTACAATATATGTATAATTTTGGCTTTTGTGTCCTATCCGAGTATGTGCCTGTGATGCTGTTGCAAACAAGATTTTTCATTGTATCTGCACCTCACTGTACTGTACTTGTGCATCTGACAATAAATTCGACTTGACTTGATTTGACTTGACTTGAGAAAATGGAGCCTGATCACATCTGCATCATCAATAACAACCCGAATGTTAGACTTGCCAAATGTTAAAAGTGCTCAGCTTTGCAAAAAACAATAAAATAATTCACCAAATCAAACAATCAGTTTTTTATAGCTGACTAATGTTAAAATAATTTCTACAATTTTCATGAAAACGTATATAAATGAACATTCCAAATGCCAGCCATTTGGAGGATTGTCCTGAACTTGGAAGGAGTCTATAAAATTATATGCAAGATATGGCATATGTGTACTTTAGCTTAGTTTGGAGATACATCATAAAAACAGGCCCTCGGCACACCGAGTCTGCGCCAACCAACAATGACCCATACACTAAATCTATCCTATACACCAGGGGCAATTTACAGAAGCCAATTAACCTACAAACCTGCACATCTTTGAAATGTGGGAGAAAACCAGAGCACCCAGAGGAAATCCATGCGTTCACAGGAAGAACATACAAAGTCTGTACAGACAACATCCATAGTCAGGATCGAACCTGCGGTCTCTGGCACTGTAAGGCAGCAACTCTACCGCTTCGCCACTGTGCTGCTCTCTGCTGGACCATTGTGCCCCCCTATTATTTTCCTTGTGAATTATAAGGAGTGAAGGCGCAACTCCTCGGAGATGCCGAAGTAAATTTCAGCCTATAAAGAGTGGTTATTTAGCACAGAAATGGCATGACCCATAATGTAAACATAGTTCTTCCCAAATCTCTTCATCTTGATCACTGGTTAAGTCAAGCTACATGCAATAGGTTCTTCAGAATAGTGGTACAGGGAAATTAAATTAACAATGTCTGCAAAACATAAGATGGTAAGTTAAATCAAACGTGAGAATAACCTGAATCAACGCACACCTCAACAAATGATGTTAATATAAAAAATATGAAAATGCTGGCTGGATGTCAGCTGCATTTACACCAAACTAGCTTTTTAAAGAGGACTAGACCAAGTGGGACCCTTTGGGTTTCGTCTCCTCAACGAGTGGAGAGGCCTGCGGCATCACACAAACACTAACCACCCCCCACACACACACTAACCACACACACACTAACCACCCCCCTTGATATTATATTAATATATAGTAGAGAGGGGGGTGAGAGAGGGGGGCAGGGGGGGAGAGTGGGGGAAGAGTGAAGGGAAAGGGGAGGAGAGGGGGAGAGAGAGCAGCAGAGAGAGAGAGAGGCAGAGAGAGGGGCAGAGAGAGGGGGGGGGAGAGAGAGAGAGAGGGAGAGAGAGAGGGGGGGGGAGGGAGGGAGGGAGAGAGGGAGGGGGAGGGGGGGGGGGGAGGGAGGGAGGGAGGGGAGGGAGGGAGGGGAGGCGGAAGGAGGGAAGCCGGAGGGAGGGAGGGAGGGAGGGAGGGAGGCGAGGGAGGAGGGAGGGACGGGCGTGGGAGGGAGGGGGAGAGGGAGAGGCGAAGGAGAGGAGATGGAGAGGGGAGAGGGAGAGGGAGAGGGAGAGGGAGAGGGAGAGGGAGAGGGAGAGGTGAGAGGGAGAGGGAGAAGGGAAGAGGGAATTGAGGGAGAGGGAGGGAGAGGGAGAGGGAGCGGGAGAGGGGCGAGGGAGGAAGGAGGGGGGACGAGGGGGGAGGGGGAGGGAGGGGGCAGATGATGATGAGAGACGGGAGGAGCGGGACGGAAGGAGGCGGGAGACAGGTGAGAGTGAGGGGGAGAGCACGGGGGGGTGCGAGGGGGGTGGGGGAGGTGGGGAGCAGGGATGGGGGAGGGTGGAGGGGTAAGCGGGCATGGGGTGTGAGGGGCGCGGGGTTTCGGGGAGGCGGGTGGGGCGAGGGGCTGGAGGGGAGGAGGGGGAGCGAAAGAGGGGGATGAGAGAGAGAGAGAGGGGGGAGAGGGGGGAGAGAGTGGGAGGAGAGAGTGGGGGGGAGAGGGGAGGGGGGAAGGGGAGGGGGGAAGGGGGAGGAGGGGAGGGAGGTGGAGAGAGGAGGTGCTGAGTGAGGGGAGAGAGAGGGGGTGCTGAGAGGGGGGTGAGGTGAGGGAGAGGTGGGGAGCAGGGAGGGGGAGGGGATGGAGAGGAGGAGGGGGAGAAAAAGAGGGGAGAGAGAGAGAGGGGGGAGAGAGGGGAGAGGAGAGGGAGAGAGGGGTGGAAAGAGGGGGAGGGGGGGAGAGGGGGGGAGAGAGTGGCGAGAGAGAGGGGGGGGAGAGAGGGGTGAGTGAGGGCGGAGAGCGAGGGGGGAGAGAGAGGGGGAGAGAGAAGGGAGAGTGAGGGGAGAGTGAGGGGGGAGAGAGAGAGGGGGAGAGAGAGAGCCTTTTTACTTCAACCCAAACCCCCCAAACAACCATTTGCAGGCAGTGCCTTTTTACATCAAACCAATCATATTTTCATTTTCAAACCACATTAAGGGCACTCACAGTTGAGTAGACATGTGTTCAGTGTTATTCAGAGCTCAGAGAGACGTGACCTCCATCTTGCAGAGACTGAGTGAGGTACACCACTTCCTGGTTTTATAGTCCCTCCCCCTCCCTCCAGCAGGGGCAGCAGAGAGAATGGAGAATTTTTAAAAAACATTAATATCTCTCTGATTTTTCATCGATGGTAAACATCCTCTGGTCCGGGAAGGCAGACATGGGCTCTGAGCGAAGTGGCCAAAAATGACGGTGGCGGCGTTGTCTTGGAAATCGCAGCACAGTGGGCCAAAAGCGGTCAAGATCAGACTTTTAGTAATAAATAGATAGACTAGACTAAGTCCCGTCAGACTGAGGAAGGGTCTTGACCCGAAACGTCATCTATTCCTTTGCTCCATAGATGCTGCCTCACCCGCTGAGTTTCTCCAGCATTTTTGTCTACCTTCGATTTTTCCAGCATCTGCAGTTTTTCTTAAACACAAGGTCAATTTCAAGCTGGGCCTATGATATCTATATCAATGTCAAACAACCGTTACAGTATAGCTCTGTTAATATGTAATGCCAATGAATCCACCCACTGCACAGCTAGCTTTGGCACCTGCTTTATGCCTATAAATAAAGAAGCAAGAACAATCAATTTCCAGATCAAAAGTTTAAGGTAGATTTCTAGCAAAAACAATTTATGCTTCATATTTCATCAAATTATAATGTTAGAATACTTGCAAACTTGATTTGGAATACTTGCTTTAAACTTGATTTGGAATAATTTCATCTGAACAAAATTCAAACACTGCTTTATTCAGGTGGAATTAATGCCAGAAAATACTGCAAATCAAATTTCATAAGCATAATGCTGTCAACTGCAAAGTAATTAAATAGAGATATCACAAGGCTATTGTCTTTTTCTCAAGCAAAGAGGATTGGCTGTCACCAGAATATGATCTTCTTATTCTGCTTAGCTGACTACTGGTTTAACTGCTCTGTTTTAATATTTAAATATTCTAAATGCGGCTCAACATATAATTGCTTTTAAAAATAACTAACTCTTCTGATGAATTTAAGCTGCATTACCCAATAGGAATCTGATAGGATCAAATGCGCACTTTGCATCTCGCAGGAGTTAACTTACAAAGAAAAATGAAACTGTGTGGGAAGCAAAACAGACGACTAATGCATTTCATGCATTCCCTGCTGGACAGGTTAGGTTAAACATTTATCCAGCCCAACTAATATCAAGAATAGACGCATGGTTTGTATTCTAACTTGGACGATCCAAATAAACCCAAAAATATCGATAATTATCAGCCTACTACTAATGGGCATATATTTCATTGAAGATGTTTACAAAACGTTTGGCTATAAGACTGACAGGTATGTTCAAATTATCCAATATCTCAGAGTTGTATTCTCTTCGCATCCGCAGATCCACACTTAATGCCACGCATTGGCATTTGCATAATCTTGACCACACCATACAGTGTTCAAGAGAACAAGTTCACCAACTCAAAGCTCTCGTGGTCGACCAGGTCTATTGTATTCTTCACTGTATTCAGAGCTGCAATAGACACATTTTCTCCTTTGTTTCAGACATTAAAGATAATAAACCACCACAGCTCTTCCATTCCAATATCTCTCCACATCTTTCTGCCCCATAAAGTCTGTGGAATTCTCTGCCTCAGTGGACAGTGGAGGCGGGTTCTCTGGATGTTTCAAGAGTGAGCTAGATAGGGCTCTTAAAATAGCGTAGTCAGGGGATATGGGGAGAAGGCAGGAACGGGGTACTGATTGGGCATGATCAGCCATGATCATATTGAATGACGGTGCTGGCTCGAAGGGCCGAATGGCCTACTCCTGCACCTATTGTCTATGGTCTAAAATGGAAATTCCATTGCAATTTGTCACACTGAGCATTACAGGTCATCGCCAGGTTGCGAACACGTGACTTATGTACATAGTGTTTGGGTGACCGGAGAGACCACCTGCTGTGGGGTTGCAGACATCTTCTGCCACCTGGGAACGCAGTTCATAGTATTCCAAATCATTACAGGTTGCGAACCGTCTTTACGAACAGTTCAAAGGAACAGAATCCTGCCGTAATCTGGGAAAGACGTGCAACTATATTTCTTTCTCTATATAACAATTCAATTGATAGATTATAAACCAGAGCAACCAGAAAGCAGATTCCAGTAAAATCACGTTATTCATTAATACAGTGACTGCAAAACATTTATTCCCTGAAGAGATATAATTTATCTTACAAATTACAAATTCCTTCAATTTCTAAATATATCAAACTGAAGGCTAACTGTCAACAAGTCAAAAATCCTTTATTTATTAGACAACAGAAATAACAAAATCGATCATACTCTCCAATATCACTTTCATTGCTGTGAAATTGTACTGACTGGGCTGAGAAATGAATTTATCTGTCTCAGCCTGAAATTCCTTCAGCAGGGGCAATGATACCCACAAAGATTCTGTAGCAATCCACAAACCAGGATTCAAAATGATAACTCTGTAGCTAACTATGCAAGCATTAATATGGAGCAGATTTTTTTCACTTTAATAACCTATGTACATAAATACTTGCAAACATAACAGATGAGTTAATAAAGGAACAGATGGAAAAATTGCATAAATCGTATTCCTAAGTTAGCATAAAGAGTTCAAGAGGTGAACCAACCAAGCAGATCACAATAGCATGCAATTAAAATGGCTTTTTGGGAACAAGGCAGTTGGCTTAGCTAATCGGAAAACTCCGAGACTCAGTGAAGAAACTGGAAGCTTTTTGGCCTGAGGCGGGTTAGTGAATCGAGTCATTTGTACCAGCTGATTTTCAAGAGAAAGAGTAGTCAACTCTGGAGATAGGTGATAAGCAGTTCATTGGAAATAACTCAGCTTGTCAATTTTTATATCAGATTAGGTTTGCTTATACAAGCAAATATTAAAAACAACTGTTTATATGCATTTTAAAATGTCATTAAAATCTGAATGTAGTAATCGAAGACTGGAGTTTGATTTTCAGACCAGACTACTAGTCTGACTAAAGAATGCCACCTTGAAACAATCCATATGAAAGAAAAATAATCCTTAATTCAATGGGTTCAGATTCAGAGTAGTTAATCATCATGTACAGCAATGAAATTCCTTATTCACATGAAGCCCACAGGGTAAACATTATATGTGTTTAAGAAGGAACTGCAGATGCTGGAAAATCGAAGGTACACAAAAAAGCTGGAGAAACTCAGCGGGGGCAGCAGCATCTATGGAGCGAAGGAAATAGGCAACGTTTTGGGCCGAAAATCCTTCTTCAGGGTAAACATTATAGTTTAGTTTAGTTTAGCTTAGTTTAGAGATACAGCATGGAAAGAGGTTCTTTGGCCCACCAAGTACACACCGACCATCAATCCCTCTATCTCACCAGTTCTATGTTATCTCTGTATCCTACTTTCGCATCCAATCCCTACACACTAGCAGGTAATTTTACAGTGGCCAATTAATCTTCAAATCCACACATTTTTGGGATGTGGGAGCAAACTAGAGCACTCGGAGGAAACCTATGCAGTCACAGGGAGAACATGCAAACTCCACAGCACCCGAGGTCAGGATCAAACCCAGGTGTCTGACACTTTAAGGCAGCAGCTCTACCAGCTGCACCACTGTGCCGCTCTACAGCAATAATAAATCAATCAATAAATATAATGATGAGTAAAATCATAGAATGGTACAAGATTGTATTGCAATCCAAATCCATTGGAATGTGCTAAATATTTCACGAGCAATTAATCTATATTTGATGGAGAAGGTAGATGTACATAAAAGAGAAATGTAATGTAAGACTGGAGAATTAGAGTGGAAAGAAGCTGGGGTAACACTAAAATACCAGCAGTAAAATAGTTTGCCTGAATACCTATTTTATATGCTCCAATCAATGTAATATTTTTGTATTCTCAAATCATTGCTTTCGAGTTATCCCCATTAAACATAAAAATATAAAGAAACCAACCTGTGAATAGCTTATTCGTAATTTCTTTCTTTCAGTTTAGAGAGCTGGCATTCTACTGGGATATCTATACATAACTAAAACTCTGATCTTGGGCTCTTCCGGTTTGCATAGTTTTTCTATTTGCGCAAAAACGCTACACGATAGTGCTACAATTTTTCTCTACCTTACTCAACCATTCTCCTGTGCTCAAGTGCAGAAAGTTTTGTTCTGATCGATGGTATATTGTAAACGTTATTAAGGCTTAAAAATCATAAAAACCATTATGCACAGATTAGTGTCAGTCGCCGCCATGCAGATTGGTCTCCTCTCCAGTCAGTCAGGAAGGGGCATCACCGGGACGGCACCATCGCCGCACTGATTGGCCGTGTCCGCTGTCAGTCGGCTGGAGGTCGCCAACTCGCCACCAGCGCCGCGGTGAAGGAGTGGCGGTGGCCGGCGACACCTGACGAGCTGCGGCCGCCCGTAACCTGGTGGGGAGGGTGGTGCCGCAGGCCGAGCCCTGGGACTGGGCCTGGGCTGGAGCCGAGCCCGGTGCTTGGGATGGAGCCGTGACCGGGGCCGAAAAAGAAGCCGCTGCCCAAGCTGGAACCAAGGACAAGCCTGGGTCCGGGGTCAGGGAAGAGCCCGGAGATGAAATCGGGGTCTGGACTGGAGCCCAGGC
Organism: Amblyraja radiata; assembly: GCF_010909765.2. Taxonomy (NCBI): domain Eukaryota; kingdom Metazoa; phylum Chordata; class Chondrichthyes; order Rajiformes; family Rajidae; genus Amblyraja; species Amblyraja radiata. The sequence goes on from NC_045960.1 coordinate 64,696,484, forward strand.
GGCGGCCGAGCTGAGGGCTGGAGTCTACAGCCAGGGCTGGGCCGAGTACGGGAACCAGGCTGAGTTCCAGGCCCTGCCGCTGCTCCGCGACCTGGATAGGTGCTGGGGCAGGGAATTGGAGTGAGGGGAGGAGGATGAGGGAAATGAGGAGCAGGGAGATGGGGTGGGGAGTGAGGTGGTAAAGGGAGATGGGGGGGGGCGGGTGTAAGAGGGAGAGGGGGGTTGATAGAGAGAGATGGGGTGGGGAATGGGGTGGTAGAGGATGGGGGTGTGGAGGAGGGAGATGGGGATGGGTGGAGGAGAGAGATGGGTGAGGAGTGGGGTGGTAGAGGGTGATGGGAGAGTGTGGAGGAGGGAGTGGGGTGGAGCAGGGAGATGAGGTGGGGAGTGGGGTGGTAGAGGGAGATGGGGTGGGTAGTGGGGTGGTAGAGAGAGATGGGGGGATGTGGAGGATGGAGAGGGGGTGGAGGAGGGAGATGGGAAATATTGAAATATTGCATTGGGGGAACGGGTTGCGTTGGGAGAACGGGTGAGTGGTGGAATATCGCGTTGGGGAAAGGGTGGACCCACTTAGTCTCGTATCCTTTAAAAAGCCTCACTGCTTAGGTTTCTTTGACATCATATCAAGAGCAAACGGAGTTATTGTGAAATTTTCCACAAGAAAATATTAGTGGTGGATTTCTTTTGTTTCACTCCCAGGGTGGGTTCTGGAGGTGATTGATCATCCCCAATTGCTCAGAAAAAGTGATAGAATGCAACTGAGCAGCTTTCTTTCACTGTCCTGTTCCCAGTAACAATTAAACACACTTGACTTTTCAGCAGGTAGTTATGTCAAAAGTGCTGGTGAGGGACTGATTAACGACAACTAGTTTCCATCACAAAAGGGTAATTTAAACCTGTGAGCTTTTTGCATCAATTTGTCAGTTTCATCAACATCTTTCCTGATAAAACAGTTATGATAGGATTTGAAGTACATGACAGTACTATGCTCAATGAAATTAAGCAGAATGTTTCACTCTAGAAAAGCATAGAGTGGATACTTTATGCTTCATAAAGCATGAAGCATAAAGCATTAAAAAAGTACTTCCTGAGACAAAAAAAAAAATAAAAAAAAATACAGGCTACAGGTAGGGAACGATCTTTATACACTTTTCCATCAGGGGGTATGGAGAGAAGGCAGGTACATCACTCCCCCTACCCCTCCCTCCCTCCCTCCCCACTCTTCCACTTCTCTCCCCCTTCCCCTCCACTCTCCCTCCCCACTCTTTCACCTCTCTCCCCCACCCCTCTCCCTCCCTCCTCCCCATCCCCCCTCCCCCACATCTCTCTCCCCATCTCTCACCCCCTACTCCGCTCTCCTTTCCCTCCCAAATCTATCCCGTTTCCTCCTCCTCCTCCTCTCCCCTCTTCTCACACCCCCCCCCCCCCCCGCAAGCGCCGTTGGGGAAACAGACCCAAGTGCAATATTTCAAAAATAAACTGGCTTCTCACCCATAGAAGCAGCACCAGCCGCAGCCCCTGGTGAACGTTCCATCGTGTGATGTCACAATGCCCAATGTTCAAATACATTGTTGCCATAGAGGGAGTACAGAGAAGATTCACCAGACTGATTCCTGGGATGTTAGGACTTTCATATGACGAAAGACTGGATAGACTCGGCTTGTACATGCTAGAATTTAGAAGATTGAGGAGGTATCTTATAGAAACGTACAAAATTCTTAAGGGGTTGGACAGGCTAGATGCAGGAAGATTGTTCCAGATGTTGGGGAAGTCCAGAACAAGGGGTCACAGTTTAAGGATAAGGGGTAAATATTTTTGGACCGAGATGAAAAAAACATTTTTCACACAGAGAGTGGTGAATCTCTGGAATTCACTGGCACAGAAGGTAGTTGAGGCCTGTTCATTGGCTGTATTTAAGAGGGAGTTAGATGTGGCCCTTGTGGCTAAAGGGATCAGGGGGTATGGAATGAATGAAAACTTTATTGTCATTCAGATATACACCTAGACACAGTGCACCTTGAACGAAATTTCGTTGCATTTGACTCTCCAATCAGGTAAATAGTAAAAGTAAAAGTGCTAGGTGCGTCCATAAAAATGCCTCATGTGCATGGTTCTGTAAAATAAATATATATAAAAAGTTTTTTTTTAAAGTGTCGATATTTTAAAAGTTCTAGCCTCGGTTTTGTTGATTGTTCAGTAATCTTATGGCCTGGGGGATGAAGCTGTTGCAGAACCTGGTTGTCCCACTCTTCATGCTGCGGTACCTCCTCCCAGAGTTAAGCAGTATAAACAGTCCGAATTGTGGGTGTGTGGGGGCTCTGGTAATGCCCTTAGCTCTAATCAGACAGCGCTTGTACCCCATGTCCATGATTGAAGGAAGAGAAGTCCCAATAATTTTTTCCGCTGTCCTCACCACTCTCTGAAGTCACTTCCAGTCCGCAGCTGTACATCTGCCGCACCACGTAGAGATGCAGCTGGTCATGACCGACTCAATTGTGCTTCTGTAGAAGGTGGCGAGGATGGGAGGGTGGAGGTGTAAACTTCTCAACCTGCGGAGGAAGTACAACCGCTGCTGTGCCCGTTTTGCCAGAGATGTAATGTTTGTGGACCAGTTTAAGGTGTCCGTTATATGCACCCCCAGGAACTTGATCTTTTTCACCTGGTCCACTGCTGAGTTGTTGATGCAAAGTGGAGTGTGACTGGGCTGAATTTTCCTTCTGAAATCGACGACAATCTCCTTGGTTTTGTTCACATTTAGGAGAAGGTTGTTCCTGCTGCACCAGCTGACGAGCTGTTCCACCTCCTCTCTATATGCCTGGTCGTCGTTATTGCGGATGAGGCCCACTACTGTTGTGTCATCCGCGTATTTGATGATATGGTTAGTAGTGGACCTGGCGACACAGTCATGTGTCATCAATGTGAAGAGCAGCGGACTCAGGACACAGCCCTGAGGGGATCCGGTGCTCAGTGTGATGACTGAGGAGGTGTTCTTCCCCACCCGCACAGACTGGGGTCTTTCAGAAAGGAAATCCAGGATCCAGTTGCATAGTATGGTATTGAAACCTAGGGGTGCCAGTTTGCTCACCAGATGCTGGGGGATTATCGTGTTAAATGCTGAGCTGAAATCAACAAACGGCATCCGCACGTGGGTGTTCCTCTCCTCCAGGTGTTGTAGGCTCAGGTGGACTACAGAGGAAATAGCATCCTCTGTGGAGCGGTTCGGGCGATAAGCAAACTGGAACGGGTCAAAACTGGAGGGGAGTTTAGAGACCATGTGCTGCTTAATAAGCCTCTCAAAGCACTTCATTATTATTGGTGTGAGTGCTACGGGGCGGTAATCATTCAGGCAGGTTATTGTAGACTTTTTGGGAACTGGTATGATGGTGGCTGTCTTGAAACATGATGGAACAATGGCCTGGTTCAGGGAGATGTTAAAAATGTCTGTCAGAACCAGAGCCAGCTGGTCGGCACATCCCCTAAGCAGACGCCCCGGTATGTTATCCGGTCCGGCTGCCTTTCGCTGGTCAATACCCTCCAGGATTTTGCGGACTTCAGCAGTTTCAAAGGACAGTGTCTGTTCTCCTGGTTGAGGCTCTAATTTCCTCATTGTAGTGGTGTTCAGTGCCTCAAACCTGCCGAAATGATTATTTAGTTCATTTAGAAAGTCTGTGTCATCCTTACAAGACATCTGAGGTGCCTTGTAGTTTGTGGAGAGAAGGCAGGTACAGGATACTGAGTTGGATGATCAGCCACGATCATATTGAATGGTGGTGCAGGTTCGAAGGGCCGAATGGCCTACTCCTGCACTTAATTTCAATGGTTCTATGTTTCCATCTCCTCACCCCTCCCCCTCTCCCACCCATTCCTCTCTCCCCCACCCCAGTTCCCTCTCTACGCCACCCCCTGCCCTCTCTCCACCCGCCCCCTTCCTCCTACCCCTCTGTCCCTCTTCCATCACTCCCCCTACCCCTCTCCACCTCCCTCCCCACTCTTCCACCTCTCCCCCTTCCCCCTCCACTCTCCCTCCCCACTCTTACCCCTCTCTCCCCCTCCATCCCTCCTCCCCAACCTCCCCATCCTCTCCCTCCCCCACATCTCTCTCCCCATCCCCCTCTCTCACCCCCTACCCCGCTCTCCTTTCCCTCCCAAATCTGTCCCGTTTCCTCCACCTCCTCTCCCCTCCCTCCCCTCTTCACACCCCCCTCCCCCCACCTGTGTGTTTGTGGGGTGGTTAATGTGAGTGTGATGCCGCAGCCCCCCCCCCCCAAACGCCGTTGGGGTAACAGACCCAACGGGTCTGCACTTGGTCTAGTTATTATATAAAACTCTCGCCCCATCCGTCCGGCTGGCGTCCGGATCCCTTCCTGCCTTTCGATTCGTTCCCGCCGTGCGATGTCATAATGCCCGATGCTCGCAGACGTCCAATCGCGATGCCCGACGCTCGCAAACGTCCAATCGGAATGGATCCATTTACATGTATGGCTTCCGGCCGCATTTCTTCCTTTGATTCCCTGCAACTCCGAAACCGGACGCAGAATCGCCGACGTCTTTTCCATTTCGGTAGAGATTTCAATTATCTTTCTAAGTATCCGCACCTCATTACATTTCGTCGTGTTTAAGTACACGTTTTTAATCAAATCCTTCCCCCCCCCCCCCCAATATTTCAAAACTAAACTGGCTTCTCACCCACAGAAGCTGCACCAGCCCCAGCACCTGCTGAACGTTCCATTATGTGATGTCACAATGCCCAATGTTCACATATGTCCAATCGGAATGGATTCATTTACATATGCCTTTGCAGGAGCCCGAGCCAATGGTGAACGTTCCATCGTGTGATGTCACAATGCCCAATGCTCAAATACATTGTTGCCATAGTGACAGTAGAGAAGGTTCACCAGACTGATTCCTGGAATGTCACGATTTTCATATGAAGAAAGACTGGATAGACTCGCCTTGTACTCGCTAGATTTTAGAAGATTGAGGGGGTATCTTATAGAAACGTATAAAATTCTTAAGGGGTTGGACAGGCTAGAAGCAGGAAGATTGTTCCGGATGTTGGGGAAGACCAGAACAAGGGGTCACAGTTTAAGGATAAGGGGGAAATCCTTTAGGACAGAGATGAGAAAAACATTTTTCACACAGAGAGTGGTGAATCTCTGGAATTCTCTGCCACAGAAGATAGTTGAGGTCAGTTAATTGGCTATATTTAAGAGGGAGTTAGATGTGGCCCTTGTGGCTAAAGGGATCAGGGGGTATGGAGAGAAGGCAGGTACAGGATACTGAGTTGGATGATCAGCCATGATCATATTGAATGGTGGTGCAGGCTAGAAGGGCCGAATGGCCTACTCCTGCACTTAATTTCTATGTTTCCCTCTCCTCACCCCTCTCCCACCCATCCCTCTCTCCCCCACCCCCCTTCCCACTCTACCACCACCCCCTTACCCCTACCCCTCTGTCCCTCTTTCACCACTCCCCCTACCCCTCCCTCCCCACTCTTCAACTTCTATCCCCTTACCCAATGCCTCTCCCTCCCCCACCCCTCTCTCTTCCGCTCCCTTCCCCTCTCTCTCCCACCCCTTCCCCTACCCCTCTGTCCCTCTTCCACCACTCCCCCGTCCCTCTTCTACCACTCCCGCTACCCCTCCCTCCCTCCCCACTCTTCCACCTCTCCCACTCTCACCTCCCCCTCTCCCATCCCTCTCTCCCCCACCCCGTTCCCTCTCTACCCCACCCCTTCCCTATCTCCCCCCACCCCCTTCCCCCTATCCCCCTATCCCTCTGTCCCTCTTCCATCACTCCCGCTACCCCTCTCCTCCTCCCTCCCCACTCTTCCACTTCTCTCCCCCTTCCCCTCCACTCTCCCTCCCCTCTTTCCCTTCTCTCCCCCCACCCCTCCCTCCTCCCCTCCCTCCCCATCCCCCCTCCCCCACATCTTTCTCCCCATCTCTCACCCCCTACCCCGCTCTCCTTTCCCTCCCAAATCTATCCCGTTTCCTGCTCCTCCTCTCCCCTCCCTCCCCTCTACTCACCCCCCCCCCCCCCAAACGCTGTTGGGGAAACAGACCCAACGGGTCTGCACTTGGTCTAGTTATTATATAAAACTCTCGCCCCATCCGTCCGACATCCGTCCGGCTGCCTTTCTGCCTTTCGATTCGTTCCCGCCGTGCGATGTCACAATGCCCGATGCTCGCAGACGTCCAATCGCAATGCCCGACGCTCGCAGACGTCCAATCGGAATGGAGCCATTTACATGTACGGCTTCCGGCCGCATTTCTTCCTTTGATTCCCTGCAACTCCGAAACCGGACGCAGAATCGCCGACATCTTTACCATTTCGGTAGAGATTTCACTTTTCTTTCTAAGTATCCGCTCCTCATTACATTTCGTCGTGTTTAAGTACACGTTTTCAATCAAATCCTTCCCCCCCCCCCAATATTTCAAAAATAATCTGGCTTCGCACCCATAGAAGCTGCACCAGCCCCAGCCCCTGGTGAACATTCCATCGTGTGATGTCACAATGCCCGATGCTCACAGATGTCCAATCGGAATGGATTCATTTACATATGCCTTTGCAGGAGCCCCAGCCAATGGTGAACGTTCCATCGTGTTATGTCACAATGCCCAATGTTCACATATGTCCAATCGGAATGGATTCATTTACATATGCCTTTGCAGGAGCCCCAGCCCCTGGTGAACGTTCCATCGTGTGATGTCACAATGCCCAATGCTCAAATACATTGTTGCCATAGAGGGAGTACAGAGAAGGTTCACCAGTGATTCCTGGAATGTCAGGATTTTCAAATGAAGAAAGACTGGATAGACTCGCCTTGTACTTGCTAGATTTTAGAAGATATACTTATCTTATAGAAACGTATAAAATTCTTAAGGGGTTGGACAGGCTAGATGCAGGAAGATTGTTCCAGATGTTGGGGAAGTCCAGAACAAGGGGTCACAGTTTAAGGATAAGGGGGAAATCCTTTAGGACAGAGATGAGAAAAACATTTTTCACACAGAGAGTGGTGAATCTCTGGAATTCTCTGCCACAGAAGGTAGTTGAGGCCAGTTCATTGGCTATATTTAAGAGGGAGTTAGATGTGGCCCTTGTGGCTAAATGGATCAGGGGGTATGGAGAGAAGGCAGGTACAGGATACTGAGTTGGATGATCAGCCATGATCATATTGAATGGTGGTGCAGGCTAGAAGGGCCGAATGGCCTACTCCTGCACTTAATTTCTATGTTTCTATGTTTCCCTCTCCCTCTCCCACCCATCCCTCTCTCCCCCACCCCCCTTCCCTCTCTACCACCACCACCTTACCCCTTCCCCTCTGTCCCTCTTTCACCACTCCCCCTACCCCTCCCTCCCCACTCTTCCACTTCTATCCCCTTACCCGACGCCTCTCCCTCCCCCACCCCTCTCTCTTCCGCTCCCTTCCCCTCTCTCCCCCACCCCTTCCCCTCTGTCCCTCTTCCACCACTCCTCCGTCCCTCTTCTACCACTCCCGCTACCCCGCTGCCCCTCCCTCCCTCCCTCCCCACTCTTCCACTTCTCTCCCACTCTCTCCTCCCCCTCTCCTCACCCCTCTCCCATCCCTCTCTCCCCCACCCCCCTTCCCTCTCTACCCCACCCCCTTCCCTCTCTCCCCCCCCACCCCCTCCCCCTATCCCTCTGTCCCTCTTCCATCACTCCCGCTACCCCTCTCCTCCTCCCTCCCCACTCTTCCACTTCTCTCCCCCTTCCCCTCCACTCTCCCTCCCCACTCTTTCCCCTCTCTCCCCCCACCCCTCTCCCCATCCCTCCCTCATCCCCTCCCTCCGTATCCCCCCTCCCCCACATCTCTCTCCCCATCTCTCACCCCCTACCCCACTCTCCTTTCCCTCCCAAATCTATCCCGTTTCCTCCTCCTCCTCCTCCTCTCCCCTCCCTCCCCTCTTCTCAACACCCCCCCCCCCGTAAACGCCGTTGGGGAAACAGACCCAACGGGTCTGCACTTGGTCTAGTATATATTAAAACTCTGTGTGTGTATGTGTGTGTGTGTGGGTGTATGTCAGATTCCATTTTCAGATATTTAGTTTTTGGTCTTTGATTCCTTGGTTGGCCAAAACCACATGCTGAAATTTCGTGATTTTTTTCCATTTCGCTCGCGATTTCACTTTTAATCCACTCCTCATTACATTTGGACATTGTTATGTACACATTTTGTTGAGCGTTCTGCAGATCCAGAGTTGACCGTTCTGCAGATCCAGAGTTGACCGTTCACAGCCGTCTCTAACTCACAGCAGGAAACCGAACTCCTTTGAAAATATCTTACCAGCAAGCAAGCGAGCTTTGAAATAAAAATTAATAATACATTTTATTTGTATAGCGCTTTTCAAGGACTCAAAGTCGCTTTACATGGTGAGTCAAGAACAAAACAAAATAGAGCAGTATGACAGAGATGCAAAGGAGAGCGGGACATGGGACTAAGGGTATGCAGAGGTGAAGAGATGGGTCTTGAGGCGGGACTGGAAGATGGTGAGGGCCTCAGAAGTTCGGATCAATTGTGGGAGGGAGTTCAAGAGCCTGGGAGCTGCCCTGGAGAAGGCTCTGTCTCCAAAAGTGCAGAGGTTGGATTTCAGAATGGAGAGGAGACCGACTGAAATGGATCTGAGGGACATTGAGGGTTGGTAGGGGGAGAGGAGGTCAGTGAGATAAGGGGGGGGGGGGGGGGGGCAAGTGGTTGAATGCTTTATAGGTGAGGACCAGGATTTTGTAGATGATCCGGTGGGAAATGGGAAGCCAGTGAAGTTCTTTGAGGACTGGGGTGATGTGGTGCCAGGATTTGGTGTGGGTAATGAGTCGGGCGGCTGCATTCTGGACCAGTTGGAGTCTGTTGATGTTGCTGGAATTGATGCCAAAGAGAAGAGAGTTACAGTAGTGCAGTCGGGAGGAGATGAAGGCATGGATGAGTCTTTCAGCAGCGGGGGGTGTGAGAGAGGGTCTGATTTTGGCAATGTTGCGGAGGTGAAAAAATGATTTTTTGACAACATGGCGGATGTGAGGCTCAAGGGAGAGGGTTGAGTCAAAGATCACGCCAAGGTTGCGGGCCTGAGGAGATGGGGTGACAGTGGTGCCGTCAATAGTGAAAATGGGGTTGTTAATTTTGGTAAGTATTGATTTGGTGCCAATGAGGAGAAATTCTGTTTTGTTACTGTTTAATTTAAGGAAGTTGAGTTGCATCCAAGATTTGATGGCTGACAGGCAGGAGTTGATATGGGAGAGAGGGGGGTGGTGGGGGGACTTGGTGCTGAGATAGATCTGGGTGTCATCAGCATAGCAATGGAAGTCCAGTTTGAAGTGACGGAGTATATGACCATGGGGGAGGATGTAGACATTGCCACCCCCACTCCCCTCTCTCTCTCTATCCCCCTCTCTGTCTCCCTCCCCACTCTATCCCTCTCTCCCCCCCTCTCTCCCTCCCTCTCTACCCCCTCCTCTCTCCCTCCCCCATCATCTCTCTCTCTCCCTCCCTCTCTCTCTCTCTCCCTCTCTCTCTCCCCCTCCCTCTCTCTCTCTCCCTCCCCCCTCTCTACCTCCCACCCTCTCTCTACCTCCCACCCTCTCTCTCTCTCCCCCCTCTCTACCTCCCCCTCTCTCTCTCTCCCCCTCTCTCACTCCCTCCCTCCCTCTCTCTCACTCCCTCCCCCTCTCTCCCTCACCCATTCTCTCTCTCTCTTTCCCCCCGCTCTCTCTCGCCCCCTCTCTCTTTCTCTTCCCCTCCCTCTCTCTTGCCCCCCTCCCCTTCTCTTCCCCTCCCTCCCTCTCTCTCTTCCCCTCCCTCTCTCTCTCCCCTTCCTCTCCCCTACCCCCCTGCCCTCCCCTAAACCCCCTTCCCCCTCCACCCCTCCCCTACCCTCCACCACCTCCCTTCCCCCACCTCTCCCCCCACCTCCCTCCCCACCCCCTCTCAGCCCCCCTCTCTCCTCCCATCTCTCTCCCCTCCTCCCCCACCCTCCCTCTCCTCCTCCAGCTCCCCCCCCTCTCCCCCTGTCTCTTGCCCTCCTGTCTGCCTCTCTCTCTGTCTCTCCCCATTCTCTCTCTGCCCTCACTCTCTACCCCCCTCTCCCTCTCTAGACTTGCCTGCGAGTTGGGGGCTATGCGTCGGTGGATAGGGCATGCGTCAGTGGATATGGGGTAAAAGGATCTAATTAATAATATTAATATAATATCAAGGGTGTAGTTAGTGTGGGGGTGGTTAGTGTGTGTGACGCCACATTCCGCCCCCCCCCCTCCCCTCCGCAAACGCGCGTTGGGGGAACAGACCCAACGGGTCTGCCCTCGATCTAGTATCTATTAAAACTCTGTGTGTGTGTGTGTGTGTGTGTGTGTGTGTGTGTGTGTGTGTGTGTGTGTGTGTGTGTGTGTGTGTGTGTGTGTGTGTGTGTGTGTGTGTGTGTGTGTGTGTGTGTGTGTGTGTGTGTGTGTCATTTTGCATGTGAAACGTATTTCCTCGAAAGCCAGATGCAAAAACGTGGATATTTTTACATATTTTGGTAGGGATTTAACTTATGAGTTCTGAAATCCACTCCTTGGTCAATTATTTCCCCAGATTTTGAATAAAATTGATCACAAAACTCAATTTTTAAAATATAAACGGCGCTCACCAGCTGCTGACGTCACAATGCCCACATGCCGACCAATCCAGGCCCACCTGCGTCCTGGTCTCACCCCCCGCCACTGTGGATTAAAGGCGCAGAGAGATCGAGAAAGCTGCAGAACAAACATTCTACAGCTCCGTTCCGCTATAGCTTCTTTGTTCTACAGATCTCGGGGCAGCGACTGCTCACGCGCTGAATCTACTCCTCTCCGCTATAGGATCACGCGCTTAAACTTCTCATCACTGTTGGCGCAGCTCATGAAGCCCTGCGCGCTCATTCCAGCTGTGGGTTTCCATAATCAGAAGCCGCTTCTCTCTCTCTCTTCATTTGGCAGCCCGGCTGTCCTCCAATCCCCCCCCCCCCCCCCCCCCCCCCCCCGGCTCTTTGTCACACTGGCGGAAGCCACGATCGGCTGGTCCACCCGCTGCTTTTCACCTTCCTCAGATCGCTCCATGCTTCGCTGGTGGCCCGCAGGACTCACATCGGACGCATGCTCGACCGCCCACTCCTACCCACCCCCCACCCACTCCCCCCACCCCCCTCTCCCCGTACTCGGGGATGTGAAGCTTTCAGGAATCGGTCCTCTGTGACGACTCGGAGATAACCGGCTGGCACCAGGGGTACAGAGAGGATGTGCAGAGTATGCGAGGCCATGGAGCTGAGGCTGACTCTGAGGCTGACGGCTGCTAGGCGGCCCTACCCCTCTCCTCCCTCCCTTCTTCCCCCTCCCTTCTCCCTGTGTGTGTGTGTGTGTGTGTGTGTGTGTGTGTGTGTGTGTGTGTGTGTGTGTGTGTGTGTGTGTGTGTGTGTGTGTGTGTGTGTGTGTGTCATTTTGCCTTTGAAACGTATTTCCTCGAAAACCAGACGCAAAAGCGCAGAGATTTTTACATATTTCGGTAGGGATTTAACATGATTTCAGAAATCCACTCCTCTCTAGATTTGTTCAATTATTTCCCCAGATTTTGAATAAAATTGTTCACAAAAAATCTTTTTTTTTAAAATCAAACTGCTGCATGAGTCACAGTGCCACCTCACAAATGTCCAATCACAATGGATCTCATTTACATATATGCCATCACAATGGGACAGCGGTGGGAGATTTGAACCTTCACGTGGTCCCACTAAAATCAAACTGCTGCATGAGTCACAGTGCCATCTCACAGATGTACAATCACAATGGATCTCATTTACATATGATATCACAATGGGACAGGCGTGGGAGATCTCTCCCCCTCCCTCCCTCCCTTCCAACCCCCGTGCCTTTCCCCCAATCCCCCCTTCTCTTTCTCCCCCCTCCCTCCCCTTTCTCTCTCTCTCCCCCTTCTCTCTCTCTCCCCCTCCTCTCTCTCCCCCTCCACTCTCTCTCTTCTCTCTCCCTCGCCACTCTCTCTCCACCTCTCCCCTCCTCCTCCCCATCCCCCTCTCCTCCTCCTCCCCTCCCATCTCCCCTCCCCTCCCCCTCTTTCCCTCTCCTCTCCGCTCCCCTTCCCTCACCCCTCTCTACCCCCCTCACACACCATTCATCCCCTCCCCCCTCTACCACCCCCTTCCCCCTACCCATCTCCACCTTCACCCTCCCCGCTCTCCTCCCCTCCCCATCCTCATCCCCCTCTCTCTCCCTTCCACCCTCCCCTCTCCTCCCCCTCCCCACTCTCTCCCCATCTCCCCCTCCGCCTCCACACTCTCTCCCCATCTTCCTCTCCCCCACCCTCCCCCCCTCACCCACCCATCCTCTCCTCCTCCCCTCCACCCCCCTCTCCCTCTGTCTCTTGCCCTTCTGTCTCTGCCCCTCTCTCTCTGTCTCTCCCCATTCTCTCTCTGCCCTCACTCTCTACCCCCCCCCCCCCCCCCAGACGCGCCTGCGAGTTGGGGGCTATGCGTCAGTGGATAGGGCGGTTATGGGGTAAAAGGAGCAAATTAATAATATTACTATATCAAGGGGGGGTAGTTAGTGTATGTGACGCCGCTGCCGCCCCCCCCCCTAGCCCCCCCCCTCTCCCGCAATCACACGATGGGGGAACAGACCCAACGGGTCTGCACTTGGTCTAGTTACATTTAAAACTATTCAGTGTACCATTTTGTAACTATTGAACTTCAAAAGAATATCAATTTGGATGTAAAAATAAAACGGGCAACAAATTTAGTTCGTCAAGTGTCAGGAAACTCTCCTAAATATCTTCTTATATGGTGCAAAAGAAATGATGGAACCCAAAAATATTCAAACCCAAAATCAACCTTTTAAGTGGACATAAATTCTCTTTGTTTATTGTCCAAAATACTGCAGCGTTCCCATCAACACTCAGGAACCAGACACAGAAAATGTGAGGTTTCGTGGTGCACGGTTCTATTTTTCATTGCATTTTAGATTCATCTTTTGAGGTTTTTGTAGTTTTTCTGACCTCTTACTTGAAACATAATTCTTCCAGCCTAATCTAAATTAAATTTGCCTTGAGAATTTGCACTTAGTAACTCCAATAATTAACTCATTGACATAAAATTTATTTGCATACGGTTTTAATCTAGTACTAATTTGATTAAATTAAGTACTATTGGTGTTAAGACGGTTGCTTAAATTTGTTAACAGTGTTCTACTATGAGATACTTTTATTATTATTATATGCATTGCTCTAGATTGCAATACCTATTTGAATAAAACATCAGCACTTACATGTTAAATTAATTGCCCAAAAATCAAGGTATTAGTAAAAAAAATCACAGAGTTTTCATTTAATCTGGCACGAGCAAGGAGTCGTGCTTCAGATCCATTGAGGCAGAGCTAGAATTTCGACAAGATATGTATCTGAAACGAATGTAAAATTATTGCAATTAACAGTCACACTTGCACAGTGTGCCCTTTTTCTGGTTTGTTTTTTTGTGCTCCTGCTATCTCTCTTACAATAAGCAGCACTTCTTACAATAAGCGCTGGGGAGAAAGAGTAGAGTGCAATAAAGGAGGAGGATTCAAACTATTGTGGGCACAGCCATGATATCCTTTTTATGTACCTATTGATAGGTCTTAAAATTATACTTTACATGGGAAAATGAACACATATTTAAAACAGGGAAAGATTAGAAAAGATCAAGACTATGATCTTAATACAGGTCATCCCCAGGTTACAAAAGGATTTCATATGAGCATGTTGATTTTATTCATTATTCGGAAAATACACCAAATCTTTTGATACAATAACCATACCTCCACAGTATTGTAATGAAAAGCTTTCAAAGCACATACAATTGTTTAAATCAACTACTAAATGTAGAGAGGAAACCACTTCTGCTGTTCATCGGAATAAACATTTGAACATATGTTGTACTTTTGAATTTAATAACATTATAGGAACTCATTGTACATACAGGTGTCCATAAGTTGGGTGTTCATAACCTGGGGATGGACTGTGTTCCAGAAAGGCGCTGGTACAGATATACTGAGCTGAATGCTGATTTCTTGGTTTTGCAAGTTCCTGTAGATAGCAATGGTTAAGAACAAGACCAGACTCGCCTCGTCCCAAGTCTGCCAGCATTCACTAAACTGGTGCAATCATTGCATAATTTGTGAAGGCACCTAATGTCTTTATATTGGAATTGGTTTATGTAGAGAGCTGTACAGACACAGTCTGGTGTTCAAAGTCAGCTTTAATCATCAGTCATAATGGTGCAGTGCAATACGTTGTTAGTTCATCTCTACTACTGGTGTAACTACGTAATATGGGAAGTGAGTGTTAATATAAAGTGTACAATAAGATGGAGTTAGTGGTAGTACATTACTCTGATTGGTTCACATGCAATAACCAATCTACATCCTTTCCCTGTAGAGAAAAAAGTTATTAAGCAGATGTTAAAACACATGCGGTTAAACATACTCGCCATACCTGAGAAGGAGAACGCAGCCGGGGAGCCTGGAGAGGAACGCGGGGCGAGCATGCAGGACTAGGGCACTGGGGGATGAGGGAACCGAACGACGCGGAGAATATATGCTAGGGTCAGGGGGTCTGGGACGAACAACAGCAGCAGGTGTCTTGAAAACCAGAGGCGGTGCATGAGGACCGGGAGGAGCTGGTCACGGTTCGTTCATGGGCAGAAGATGTTGATGGCTGCGCCGGTACAGAACACCATCGACGTTGACAAGGAAGGAACAAAGTTCCCTGGCAGGCCCCTCAACGAAACCCAGTCGGGTATGTCCAACTGCATTCTGCAGGCGGACCACTTGGCCTTGCAGTAACGGTTTAAGTTGTTTGCTCGACCTGTCATAGAAGCTCTTCTGGACATCATGTTTCTCCTGAATGCACTTCTGGACCGCAGCAGGTTTGAGCACCTGTGGCTTCAGCTGTTGCTGGGCGACGGGGGTCTGGGGCCGTGTCGTGCGAGACATCAGCCGCTGGGCGGGAGAGCCTAGAACACCATCCCTGGAAATGTTTCTCGGGTTTAACAGATCCAGGTAGACGTCGGAATTGGCAAGATGCGAACGTTCCATTAGCTGTTTCACGCTCCTGACAGCATGCTCAGCGAAGCCGTTGGATTGAGGGTATTCGGGGCTGCTGGTAACATGCTGAAAGTTCCAGCGTCTGGCAAAGTTTCTAAATGCCTGGCTGATGAACTGTCTTCCGTTGTCAGTTTGCAGTCGAACTGGTACGCCAAATACAGAAAAATGGCTCTGAAGCTTTTGTATAACCATCTCAGACGTAATGGTAGGCCGCAGATCAAGTTCAAACCAATTGGAGTAGGAATCGACTAAGACTAGATAGTGTTTACCATGCCATTCAAAAATATCCACAGCGAGGGACGTCCAAGGTAGTGCTGGAGCGGATTGTTGCAGGAGAGGCTGTTTCTGTTGGTGGGGGTGCCGTCTTTTCACATATGTATTTGATCATTCCTGGCCAGTAAAACATGCTTTGTGCATGGGCAAGCAAGGCCTCGGTACCTGGGTGGCTGTTGTGGACGTCTTTGTAGTATTCATCTTGCAGGGATGAGGGAATCACAACTTTGTGACCCTTGACAATGATCCCGTCTTGTATCGCAAGTTCATCATGAACTAAGAAGAATGGCTGTATCTCGAGTGGTGTGCTGGATTGTTTCGTGGGCCAACCCCTCTTGATAATGGAGGAGAACAGCTGTAGCGTTCTGTCAGCAGCTGTGTGCTCCGCAAGGCGAAGCAGACGTTCCGTGGGACTTTAAGCACAGTAAGCCCGTCGCACTCTAAAGGATGTTGTTCACAGGACGCCCGTGGAGCTCGAGAGAGTGTCGGCGATGAGCATATCCTTGCCCTTTTTGTAAACAATCTGGAAATCAAAACGCTGGAGCTGCATCATCATGCGCTGCAAACGTGCAGGCGCTGCATGAATAGGCTTGTTCAGGATGGTGACCAGAGGTTGGTGGTCAGTTTCAATTGTTATAGTTTTTCCAAAGATAAAGTCTCTAAACTTGGAACATACAAAAACGATAGCTAGCAGCTCCTTTTCAATTTGGGCATAGCACTGCTCAGTCTCTGTCATGGTGCGAGAGGCGTACGATACAGGTAGCACGGTGCTATCAGCTGATGTTTGCAGGCAGGCTGCGTCTAAACCGTATTGCGAGGCATCACAGGTGATATTGACTGGCAGCTTGAGGTCGAAATACACCTGGAGCTTTAAAGAGTCAAACACTTGTTGGTGTTGACCAGGTCCAGGCAGTGTCCTTGTGAGCGAGCTGTCTCAGTGGCAGGTAAGTTCGGTGAGGTTGGGTATGAACTTCCCCCAGATAGGTAACCATACCCAGGAAACGCTGAAGGCTGTGTACGTCTGTGGGAGCAGGCAGTTCATTGATGGCAATTCTTCTTAGGGTCCGGCTTTAACCCGGCTGAACACATGTCCGACGTAGGTAACCTCTGAGACACGGAACTTGCACTTCATGGGGTTGAACTTTAGGTTGATCTCACGTGCCCTGTCCAGAATCTTTCTTAAATTTGAGTCGTGCTCCGCTAAGTCACGGTCATATACCAGAATGTCATAAATGATGATGGCACATGGATAGCCTGCGAACAGCTGTTCCATAGCTCTATGAAAAACTTCGCTGGCTGAGTTAATTCCGAATGGCATTCTGAGGAACTTGAATCTGCCAAATGGTGTGGCAAATGTGGTGAGGTTTGAGGACGCGTCATCTAGAGGTATCTGCCAAAACGAGCTTTTGGCATCTAGTACTGAGAACACTGTTGCGCGACCGATTTGAGCTGATGGTCTTTGATGGTTCTCGTCGGGTTGTGTGGGAGTTTAATAGCTGTGTTCAGGTCTCTTGGGTTAATGCACACATGGAGCTCGTCTTTATCTTTCTTTTTTGTAACAACCATGGAGACCCAGTCTGTGGGTTCACGTATTTCAGCCAGTACCCCCATGGACACCATGTGTCTCAGTTCGGCTTGAATTCTGTCACGCATAGCGGGGCACGCAGTGGGGGCCACGTATTGCTGGGACAACAGTGGGGTCAATAATGATCTTGTAAGTTATTGGCAACTTGCCCAGTTTGTCATCAAACAAATCCTGATGGATTTGGGTCGGTTCGTCAGATAGGCATAGCTTGTGGGCAGCGCGTCCGAAGGACACTAACCCCAGGTCTTGGCACGCATGGATTCCCAAAAAGTTTCAGAGTTCGATTTTACAATGTAGAAAATCAGGTTTTTTGTGACATTGTCCACTACACATTTGAAATCAGCTTTTCCGAGAGGGTGCAGCACCTCCCCCCCCCCCCGTAGGCATGCAAGGTAGAGGCATCCTTTTTCAAGGTCTCATTATTTCTTATCTTGTTATAGACTTTCAGGGACATTACGTTCACGCACGCTCCCATTTCCAATTTAGCAGTTACAGACTTGTTATTAATGTGCACGGTAACAGCAGGGTCCAAGAGCTTACCAGATGTGTGGAGGAGAATGTGAATAGCAGACTCGTCATAGGAGATAATTGATTCGTTCTCGTGGGCAGCTTCAAACTGTTCATGGGAGTCAGAGAATGTTGGGTCTTGCTGCAGCAGGTGTAGATTAGACTCTGAATTGGCATTACGGTTCCCACGAGAATGACAGCAAGCAGCAAAATGATTCAATTTCTTACAGCAATTGCATGGTTTGCCTTTTGCTGGGCAAAACTGGCGACCTTTATTATGGAAATAGTTGCAGTTAGCGCGCCTCTGCGGTGGCCCATTCACAAATCTTTTAGTTGTAGCTGACGCTGTTCGATTACTGAAACCAGTCAGTTTAACATTATGTTTCTTAGTGTCAAGCTGATCATCCAGTGAGGCTACCACCTCCGACATACGGCAGGCATGCACAACCTGTTCAAGAGTCAGATCAGCATATCGGAGTAGCTCTGTCTGAGCTTCCGATCAGACATGCCGCTAACGATCTTATTGTGTACTAACTCATTAGTAAGCTCACCAAAGCGACATCTCAGGGCCATGTACTTCAAATCACAAATGAAACGTTCCACAGGTTCATCAGGAAGCTGTTGGCGTGCGAAGAACTGCTCTCTCCAGAATGCGGTTCGATGGCAGGTTACATAACTCATGGAATTTTCATAGCAGCACGTTAGGGTTGGCATCGTCTCAGCTGGGACCACCACCTGGCCGTTCACATCGAGTACAAGTGGCGCAAAGTCGAAGGTTTGCGCACGAATCATAGCCTCGGGTCAGCCAGGTTGAGCAGGAGCGATGCCTTGACCTCATCCGGATTGTTGCGATGGACGATATTGATGTAGTGCTCATCGCAAAGAGCCTCCATCGCTCGCCTATGTCTGCATCAAAGATGAGTTGGGTTGGCTTGCGGCACGAGTGAGCCATCGTAGTAAAACTAATAAAATGCAAATAAAACCTGATAAACGGACGCAATGGATAATTTCCAACTGTCTGACACCATGTAGAGAGTGTACAGACACAGTCTGGTGTTCAAAGTCAGCTTTAATCACCAGTCATTATGGTGAAGTACAATACGTTGTTAGTTCATATCTACTACTGGGTGACTTGGACAGGGTGACTCGGACAGGTTGGGGGAGTGGGCAGGTGCATGGCAGATGAAGTTTAAGCGGATAAATGTGAGGTTATCCACTTTGGTAGCAAAAACAGGAACTACTACGCAGTTCGGGTAGCAGTCAGGATGTAGTGACAACTAACATTCTACTGTACTGTTACAGTCTGTATGTGGATTAAAGATGATCTTAGATTACATGCCGTGCTATGTCTTATTTACATGGGAACGCATACGGACCAAACCCTCTCCTTCATATGCCTCCCGTACCATGACCGACACACACCAGCGCTACGCACAGATCGAGGAGCTGCTGGCTGTCATCTTTGCCTGCTCCAAATTCAATGACTTTATCTTCGGAAACACTTTCACAGTCGAGATAGACCACCAACCACTGGTGACAATTCTGAACAAACCCATCCATGCCGCACCAGCCCGCCTGCAACACATGATGATGCAGCTCCAACTGGAGGCGTGGGTTCGAACCCGACTTCTGACACCATGTAAATAAGACATATACACGGCATGTAATCTAAGATCATCTTTAATCCATATACAGACTGTAACAGTACAGTAGAATGTTAGTTGTCACTGCATCCTGACTGCTACCCGAACTGCGTAGTATAGGAAGTGAGTGTTAATATAAATGATACAGTAAGGTGAGGTTAGTGATGCTAACCTATATATGATTGGTTGTCATGCATAAACCAATCTACAGTGGAGGCAGGTTCTCTGGATGCTTTCAAGAGAGAGCTAGATAGGGCTCTTAAAAATCAGGGGATCAGGGGATATGGGGAGAAGGGGATCAGGGAATCAGGGGATAAGTGGAGAAGGCAGGAACGGGGTACTGATTGGGGATAATCAGCCAAGATCACATTGTATGGCGGTGCTGGCTCGAAGGGTCGAATGGCCTACTCCAGCACCTATGGTCTATTGTCTATTATTATCTTCACAGCAAGTCCAGCAGGTATAATGGAAACAGAAATGACTGATCCAGATTTTCATTAACCAGAATCCAAATGAAATCTGCAGAAGGCCCAGCTATGAACATGAACATAACTCATTACCTACTTTGTGAGTATGTTGATCTTTTTCATTTATGCAACGTACATACTTCATGCTTTCTGTGCCAATTTAGGTCGTTTTTCTTTCTTTATTTTCTTAAGACAAAATTATATGCTATGACCTTTAGTAATGAAAACAAAATTGCACAATATAACATGTTTCACCTGATGTTCTGCTAATGTATTTGACAGAAAACTAATGACTTGCTATAGACTGTTACCTTTTAAATTGGTTTTGTTTCTTCTATTATAAAACCCTGATTCGTTTTTGTACAGTAACTTGCCAAGCTGTTTTGCCTGCAAAGATTGTATAGTTTGAGCTCCATGGGGTGCTGTGAGTACATTTACACGGAAGCCTGCAACTGCTCTGTGCCAAAGTTAAATGAAGAATAACATACAGCAATGAAACAATGTGCTAACAGAATTTCCAAATCACTGCCAAATTCGACAAAATCCTGGAAATGGATAATAAGAATCATGACTCATAAAGGTATAAAATGTATTATATTTGCTGTATACACATCTGTGATGCCACTACAATGTCATACCTATTATGCAAGCACTGTATAATGCTCACCTTCTACTGCTTCTTACACATGCTATCTCCTTATGTTGATGTAAAACATTCCAAGTTCACCAAAGGACCTTTGTTATAATGGCATGAAAGGCTGGACTATTCATGGGTCAAGCATGTAATCATGTTTATGAGCCTTTTTAATTTCAATAATTGAATCAATTTCCATGCAAGGACCAAGAACTCCACACCCAAGCTGCAGAATGGGGTGCTGCATTATGGAAGGCACCTCCACATTCAAGGAGAGAAACCCTAATCTGTTTTTCCTTCAGTCCACACGAGCTGGAGAGTAGGCACCAGGATGTGCTACTAACACTGTCTTCATGGAGCAGGCATTCAAAGACTGCACTCATAGTTTTTTCTCTCCTAGGAAATCTAATGCCAGAAACATCTGGATGTAGCTCTCGAAGATCTCTGTGGTTCACTTGCAAAAAATCATGCCTCCTTCCGTTGCTATTATCCACCGGTCTGTATTGATCTCTGTGTACCTTGGAGAACATTCTCCCATCATTGTAACTTCCATTCTTCAAACAATGCCATTCATTCTCCAGTAGCTGTAAGAATGCCGCCAGCATTGTGATAGTTCCTGCTAGTGGCCAGTTCCCAAGTTGCAGCTGTGTGCTAAATACTAGCAGTTGCAAAATGTGTAATGGATTTATAAAATACCACAAGTTGAAACGGAGTCAGCCTATCCTTATACAGGAAAACTGGCATGATGTTTTGGGACACTCATAGGCTCCTGGGTCAACAGGAGTTGGGGTAGGAAGTCAGTGTGTGATGCAACACTGGTCAGGACATATATGTGATTGCCCTAAGGAGGTAATGAAATTCAGTGTCTGAGAAATTATACAAGATTGTGATTTCCTCACACTATTTTCAAAATGTTGCAGCCTTCTCACTAATTTCTCTGTTTGAAGTTACTACTAGGCTGTGTCAGCTTAAAACTTTACGTGTCAGCCAAAGAGAGTGGAGTAATTTTTTTTATTTCATTAAGATATTTCATGTTGTTTCTGGTTTGTAAGCTAGGAAAGAACACCGTGGCCATTTTCTTAATGTAATAAACTTTGGAGCGAGGCAAGGATGTGGTTTGTGAAATGGTGGGGAGTGGTTAGGAGATGTTGGTGGCAGTAAAGAAAGTATTGGACTAGAATTCCAGAAAATACAAGATTCCGTTTTCTTGCTCAAAACATTGACACTGGAATATACGAGGAAGACACTATTTTATACTTCTATGCTTCAGTTAAATCCATTCACATGCAATTATATCTGCTTGAATTCACCTGCAGAGCATGAAGTCTGTAACTCAAAAATCAGACCTGCTTGAAAGATATACGTCACAAAGTACATAACAATGCAATTTAGTAGTTGTTCAAATGAAAGATATATATTTCCAGGGTATGGGGAAGGCAAAAAGTACTCACTGCCATGAATTGTATATTTTGTCTCAGTCCTCAAGAGCATCTTAACATTGGTGGTTATCTTGCCCAAGAATATTGAGATAGGTACCAACCCCACAATTTCCTCATCCTATATCCTTCGAGTTTCTGTAGCATTGTTTCGAACAAACTGGTCTGGAATTACAGACCAGTTAGCCTGACTTCGGTGGTGGGAAAGATGCTGGAGTCAATCATTTCAATAATCAATAATGGGGCATTTGGATAGCAGTAAAAGGATTAGTCCAAGTCAACATGGATTTATGAAAGGGAAATCATGCTTGACTAATCTTCTGGAATTTTTTGTGGATGTGACTAGTAAAATGGATGAAGGGTGCCAGTGGATGTAGTGTATCTAGCCTTTAAGAAAGCCTTTGATAAGGTCCCGCACGGGCGTGGTGACTAAAATTAGAGCACATGGTATTGGGGTTGGGTGTTGACATGGATAGAAAATTAGTTGACAGGCAGGAAGCAAAGAGTAGAAGTGAATGGGTCCTTTTCAGAATGGCAGGTAGTGGCGAGTGGAGTGCCGCAAGGCTCGGTGTTGGGGCCGCAACTGTTTACCATATATATTAATGATTTGGAAGAGGGAATTAGGAGCAACACTAGCAAGTTTGCAGATGACACAAAGCTGGGTGGCAGTGTGAACTGTGAAGAGGATGTAAGGAGGTTACAGGGTGACCTGGACAGGTTGAGTGAGTGGGCAGATGCGTGGCAGATGCAGTATAATATAGATAAATGTGAGGTTATCCACTTTGGAGGCAAAAACAAGGGGGCAGATTATTATCTCAATGGGGTTAGTTTAGGCAAGTGGGAGATGCAGCGAGACCTGGGCGTCCTTGTACACCAGTCACTGAAAGTTGGCGTGCAGGTACAGCAGGCAGTGAAGAAAGCTAATGGAATGTTGGCCTTCATAACAAGAGGATTTCAGTATAGGAGTAAAGAGGTTCTTCTGCAGTTGTATAGGGCTCTGGTGAGACCACATCTGGAGTATTGTGTCCAGTTTTAGTCTCCGAATTTGAGGAAGGACATCCTTGTTGGCTGGGTTGAATGTATACTGAAGCTAAAATTGCAATTGTTTTTTTTGGCATAAAATAAATGCAAATTCTATCACCTCATGGCCCGTTCTCCTTCATTGAGTCGGGCCTTCATTGAGCCTTGGGATACCTAGGAGTTCAGTGGAGTAGACAATTTGGCCAGCGAACAGAATTTATTATGTTTCCACCCAGAGGAAACGCTAATGTCACTTATTGCAACATTACTGGCAAAATCAAAATCGTCTCCCATCCCAACTTGGCCTTGAGATGATGATGGCAAGCTACACAGGTTCCAGGATGGAACTCCTACAACGTTGGCATGATGAGATCCAGGATTAATTCCACCATGAGAAACAAAGCACAATAAATTATCAAGTCAGGATGATGTGCAACTTAGTAAGAAATTTACAGGTGATGAGTTTACTCTGCATACACTAACCTTGATAGAGGGAGGTTATAGATTTGAAAAGTGTTGGTAAATTGCCTTGGTAAGTGGCGTCAGTATATCTTTTCACTTGCACACACCAGTACTTTAGAACAAGGCTGAAATGGGGGTTCAAACTGAACATCACAGATTTTTGCTGAATAACTGACAATTGATAGCATTGTCGCGAAGGAGTTGATCGTGGACTTTAGGTGGGCACATCATCCGAGGCCGTACACACCATTGAGGATAAATGGGGATCCTGTGGATAGGGTGAGCTGTTTTAAATATCTGGGAGTCCACATCTCTGAGGATATGACATGGACATCACACGCCGCAGCACTCGTGAGTAAAGCAAGGCAGCGCCTTTACCACCTCAGGCAATTGAGGAAATTCAGAGTGTCTCCGAGGATCCTCCAGTGCTTCTACGCAGCGGCTGTGGAAAGCATCTTGTCCGGAAATATTACCATCTAGTTTGGGAATTGCTCTGCCCAGGACAAGAAGGCTCTGCAGAGTGTAGTGCGTTCGGCCGAATGCACTATGGGAACTTCACTCGCCCCCCTGCAGGAACTATACATCAGGAGGTGCAACTCCAGAGCCAACAAAATCAAGGGAGACCCCTTCCACCCATGCAACGGACTGTTCCAACTGCTACGGTCAGGCAAACGCCTCCGTTGCCATGCTGTGAGGACGGAGAGGCTGAGAAGGAGTTTCTTCCCAGAGGCCATTCGGACTGTAAATCTCACCAGGGACTAACTTTACTGAACGTTTTTCCTTCCAATATTTAATATGTAAAAGAATATGTGTGTGTTTATGATTGTGTTTATAGTTTGTTTGGTTGTTTGTCTGTTTGTCTTTTTGCACAAAGTCCGCGAGCATTGCCACTTTTCATTTCACTGCACATCTCGTATGTGTATGTGACGAATAAACTTGACTTGACTTGACTTGACTTGTCAACAACACCTTCCAGCATTTTACTGATCACTAAGAGTAGTTTCTAAAGAGGGAAAGTACGCAGGCAAAGATCTTGGTTTATTATAATACACATGGCATAGGTTAAAAAAAGAATGAGATCCTGCATCTTGGATTTATGGACACAAGTAGCAGAGGAGAAAGCAGACCTCCAACATTTGGTAACGGAGTTAAGGGATATGGAGAGAAGGCAATGATCACATTGAATGGTGGTGCTGGCTCGAAGGACCGAATGGCCTGCTCCTACACCTATTGTCTATTGTAACATTAGTAGGGATTTAAAGAAGATTGCACCATCATCACAAGCAGGATATAACCTAACACATTTTGCCCTG
Organism: Amblyraja radiata; assembly: GCF_010909765.2. NCBI lineage: Eukaryota > Metazoa > Chordata > Chondrichthyes > Rajiformes > Rajidae > Amblyraja > Amblyraja radiata. Next base: position 64,720,941 of record NC_045960.1, read on the forward strand.
CTAATCTCTTCCCAATCTGTAAAATAATGAATGGAATCAGCAGAACCAATTAAGAGATGATACTTAACCAAAGATCAGATCCCTGGCATTTAATTCAAACATTATAATATTTCTCACATTAAACACCTCAAAATGCATCTCCTGGAAACCTAGATTGTAAAGCACCTTGGAACAACCTGAAATTAGATAAATACTAAAAGTAATTAAGAAAACAAGGTGATTGAGACAGCATGAGAGTTGGACAAGTTCATTAGTGCTCCTATCAACTCAGCACAAGTACAGCAAACTGTTGGATGAATGGATTCCATCTGTGCGGTATCTCTCACTGTAAGGGTGACTTAGTACGGGAGACAAGTGTAGGAGAGGTGTACTGACTGTGTGGGCAGACACTTTGGTAGTGATTGGCCATGGGGTTCACTGTCGAGGACTTCATAATGCAGAGAGCATTATAAACAGTTGCCCCAAAAAAGGATTTTGTGTGGATCTGGTCCCTCCCCCCCCCACCCCACCTTTCCCTCCCAAATCCAGTCCCGTCCCGACCCCCTGGGAAACTGAAGGGAGCGACAATCAACTGCCACGGGTACAAATAATGTCATACACAAGAAAGGGCAGATGCTGGTTGACAAAAAGTGAATACACAGTGCTGGAGTAACACAAAGACGCAGCAGAATTTTGGAAACGTCATCCCGTCACCCATTCCTTCTCTCCAGAGATGCTGCCTGCCCGGTGAGTTAAAGAGTGCCCACGGTAGACTCACGAGTCACTACGGTAAACTCACGGGCTACTATGTTCTTACAACGAGTTTAAAAGTTTAAAATTTTTACTTCAAGTGTAAATTTGACTCGTGGAAATCTTTCATCATGTTGAAAGATTTTCAAGAGTTAACAAGTTTCCCGAGTACCTGCCATTAGCGTTACAAGTTCCGACCTTCCCGCTACGTTAATTCTACATGATTACCACGAGTTTGATTTGTTTTAAACTCGGGATCACTCGTGGGTGGACTCACACCGTGAGACAGGGGTTTAACTAAGCAATGTGGGAATTGGATTTCTACCCCTCCAATATTAAAGTTTGCAGATCAGCCATGAAAAAGTTATTTACCACCAGAAGCATGCGCTGTCTTTCATTCATGCTTGAAGTGCTAAAAAGTTTACTTTAGGTTCTCTGTCAATTAAAGATAGCGGAGTTAAGGTATATGGGGAGAAGGCAGGAGCGGGGTACTGATTGGGGATGATCAGCCATGATCACAATGAATGGCGGTGCTGGCTCGAAGTGCCGAGTGGCCTACTCCTGCACCTATTGTCTCTTGTCTATAAAACAAAACTAGTATAATAACTAGACTCCCAGCTGCCTTGCCCTTCATTCTAATGTCCCAGTTGCACATACCTATCTATACTCTGAGTCCATCTGCCTTACCCATCAGGCCTCCCACATTGAACATAAACCAACAGTCCTGCCAAGCTCCTTGCTGTGCTCCAGCCTTTCCTGTCTATTGCTTTCATCACCTTCCATACTGACATCCAGCCTCTCACCAGCTTCATTCCTGCATTGGATCTTATCACCCTGCCACTCTTCTTTCAACCCTCCCATGTAGCACTTGTACACCTAACCGCCAGGATATTGGTTCCCCTCCAGTTTAGATGCAACCTGTCCCTTTTGGACAGGTCACCTCTGCCCCAGAAGTGGTCCCAATGATCCAAAAATCTGAATCCCTGCCCCTGCACCAACTTCTCAGCCACAAATTAACCCGTCCTATCTGTTCTTAACCTCAATAGCACGTGGCTCTGGGAGCAATCTGGAGACTACTACCCTTGGGATCCTACTTTTTAACCTTTTGCCTAGCTCACTGCATTCACTCTGCAGGACCTCATTCCTTTTCTTGCCAATGTCATTTGTGCTAATGTACACAATGACTTCCAGTTACCCACCCTTCCCCTTGAGAATGCTCCACATCCACTCTGAGATATTCTCTTTTTCTGCCACAGAATCTCCTGTCTATCTCCCTGACTAACATGTCACCTATCACTATGGCTTTGCCTGTCTTCACCCTTTCTTGTGGTGCGTCAGCACCAGGCCCATTGCTACAGACTTGACCATTGCTACTGAACTGAACTGAACTTTATTTATAGAGCACTTTAAAAACAACCACTGTTGCAACAAAATGCTGTACATGACTAATCATAAACATAAAACTAAACAATAAAAACATTAAAAGACAGTAAAAACAATAAAAAAACAATAGAAACACTATTGTTTAGCACGGACCTGTAGGGGGTATGGCTGCCTAGCCTGCAGCTGTCTGTTTTTCATTTATTTTTTCTTATTTTTAGTTAGTTTAGTGTTTTGTTTTTAAGGAGTTCTAGTTTTTTTATGTGTGGGGAGGGGGGGGGGGGAAGGGGGAAACTAATTTTCAGGGTCCCTACCTGGTCGGAGATGCAGCTTTTCTCCGGGCTGCACTTTCGACCCGTCCTCGCGGCCTACCAGCGGGCCTGGAGCGGTATTTCCTGAGGGGGCCGCCCGGAGCATCGACATCGGCGGCGGAGCTGCTGGTCCGAGGAGCGAGGGGACCGCCCGGAGCCTCGGCATCGGCGGCGACGGCACCGGCATCGGCGGCACCGGCACCGGCATCGGCGGTGGCGGCACCGGCACCGGCGGCAGCGGCACCGGCATTGGCGGCGGCGGCACCGGCATCGGCGGCACCGGCACCGGCATCGGCGGCGGCGGCACCGGCATCGGCGGCGGCGGCACCGGCATCGGCGGCGGCGGCGGAGGTGCGGGTGTGAGGACGGCGGTGCAGCGCTGGAGCACCATTGCGGGGTGGGCGGTGCCTTGCCTGGGTCGCCGCGCTGGAACTCCGGTGAGCTGGGACCGACGTTAAAAACATCGCGGAGTGCGGGCGGCAGCGCTGAACTTTATATCGGGAGCCTGGGATCTCGCGACGAGATCGCCAGTTGAGCTCCATTCGGCGCGGCCTTGTCGGCTCCGGAAGCCACGGTCTCGAGTAGGGAGGCGGCCATTCCAGGGTTCCCAGGCCGCTGAGAGGACTCTCCCGACGCCGGAACACCATCACCCGGCGAGGACGGCCTGGAACATCGGGCCTCCGTAGAGGCAACTGTAGAGGCCTCAATAGGCCCGACTATGGGTGGACATTGGGGATGGGACTGGACTTTGTGCCTTCCCCCATAATGGGAACCATTGTGGGGGGATGTTTTTATGTTAAAGCTATTTATTATTGTTATGTTTGTATTCTTTTTTATGTGCTGCATTGGCAAAAGGAATTTCACTACATCTAGGTGTATGTGACAATAAATCAACCTTTGAACCTTTGGACCTTAAAACAGGAGCAAAGTCTCATGCAGGGTCGAAAGCCAAGGAATAGAAAAGGGTTTTAAGACTAGTTTTGAAAATGGACAGTGAAGGGGCCTCTAGCCGATCATCTGCCCCAACAGTATCCAAAGCGGCATACCTGTTGTCAAGAGGAATGGCCACATGGGATTCCTGCACTCTCTGCCTATTCCCTTTCTTGGTGGTCACTCATCTACTTTCAGCTCATACCCGAGGCTTGACCACCTAAATGACCTCCTCAGATAATTTGGAGGTCATTCAGCTGCTGCTCCAGTTCCACAACACGAACTATAAGGAGCTACAGCTAGATGCACCTCGCGCAGGTGGAGTCCTCAAGGCCACTGGAAGTCTCCCTGACTTCCCTCATCGTGCAGGGGGAGCAGACAACTCCCCTAACTGCCATCTGTACTAATTTAGACATGAGCAAGAAAGATTTTTAAAATTCCTTATCTGAACACTGGGGGTCCTTGTTCATCGGTCTATGAAAGCATGCAGGTACAGCAGGCAGTGAAGAAAGCGAATGGCATGTTGGCCTTCATAACAAGAGGAGTCGAGTATAGGAGCAAAGAGGACCTTCTGCAGTTGTACAGAGCCCTAGTGAGACCATACCTGGAGTATTGTGTGCAGTTTTGGTCCCCTAATTTGAGGAAGGACATTCTTGCTATTGAGGGAGTGCAGTGTAGGTTTACAAGGTTAATTCCCGGGATGGCGGGACTGTCATATGCTGAGAGAATAGAGCGGCTGGGCTTGTACACTGGAGTATAGAAGGATGAGAGGGCATCTTATTGAAACATATAAGATTGTTAAGGGTTTGGACACGCTAGAGGCAGGAAAGATGTTCCCGATGTTTGGGGAGTCCAGAACCAGGTACCACAGTTTAAGAATAAGGGATAAGCCATTTAGAACGGAGACGAGGAAACACTTTTTCTCACAGAGAGTTGTGAGTCTGTGGAATTCTCTGCCTCAGAGGGCGGTGGAGGCCGGTTCTCTGGATACTTTCAAGAGAGAGCTAGATAGGGCTCTTAAAGATAGTGGAGTCAGGGGATATGGGGAGAAGGCAGGAACGAGGTACTGATTGGGGATGATCAGCCATGATCACATTGAATGGCAGTGCTGGCTCGAAGGGCCAAATGGCCTACTCCTGCACCTATTGTCTATTGTCTATTATAATCATGAATAATATCAGGGAATTATGATTTTTTACAACTATAAATAAATAAATTAACAAAACACCTTCTCTGGCATTATTATTAGAACTCAAAATTTGAAGTTCAAAAGATGTATAGAAAAATGAAAAAACACTACGCAATCAAATTATACATAATGGCCAACCAACATGATGGCTAATCTACATAATGACTGACAAAAGTTGAAGCAGAGGGAGGTCATTGCTCCACAGCATGCAAGTGGCTGGAATAAAATAAAATGAAGAATACGTGCCAGCCCTAAGGTAATCTCACATCTTTTTACATACACACAGTTTATGGTTAAAATAAATTATAAATTTTGACAGTACAAGTTTCTTTACTGAATGTGGTTAACATGAACTAGCACATGCCATGAGTAGTTCTTTTAAGTTAAAATATTTGTTTATTTCTTTAACTATCCTACTGCAAAATTCAACGAAGCCAATAGAAAATCCTAAATGTAGTAAATATAACCAATTATAAAAAAAAGGCAATCCTTTATCTCACTAATTGCTGATTCAATAGCACTAGACTCAAAGAAAAAGCCCAAATATTCCATACTCCTTTCTTTGCACAATCAAGACAAATTTGTTCAGTGTTTATTGTGCTTATATAGAAAGCCACAACCCCAAACTTTTTAAATCTACTGTGGTTTGCTGTGACAACATTTTTCTCATTGGGAAGTTGCAAGCAGATTGCTATCAGTCCAACTATTTAATTTCAAATGTTGTATCAAACAAATGAAAGGCAAGAATAATATGCTTTTATTTTAGTTATCTCATTACTCACAGAGTATCCTCAGTCACTGTAGAATATTCAGGAATTTTATTTTAGAGATCCTCAAAAAAGCACATTACTGACCATTCTAACACTTGTCATCAATCCAACCTTCCTGAGGGATGAGAGAAAGGCTTTTCCCCCCTAGGGCAGTGACCCACCTAAAACATTTCTGGAAACTGGTATTTTAGCAATGCTGTGCATTATTTATGAAAACCAAGCCTTAGTCACAAATAAATACCGTTAATGGCTTTGCCCATTTGTTTTTAACCTTTTACTCCCCCCCTGCATAGGTAACCATATAACCATACAATACAATACAATACAATTCAATTTATTGTCATTTGGACCCCTTGAGGTCCAAACGAAATGTCGTTTCTGCAGCCATACATTACAAAACAAAAAGACCCGAGACACAACACAGTTTACACAAACATCCATCACATCGTTGTGATGGAAGGCAAAAAAAAACTTATCTCTCCACTGCACTCTCCCCCCCGATGTCAGAGTCAGAGTCAAAGCCCCCGGCTGGCGATGGCGATTGTCCCGCGGCCATTAAAGCCACGCCGGGTGATGCAAGGTCGCGCACCGGGTCTTGGTGTTAGAGCCCCCGGCGCGCGCTCGCAAAGTCCCGCGGCCATTCCAAGCCGTGCGGGGCAATGGTGTAAGGCCCCGCTCCAGGTGCCCTTCAACCCCGCAACTCGGGCGGGAGAAGTCGCCGTTGCGGAAGCCCCGAAAAGCGGTCACCCAGCAGGGACCCGCGGGCTCCCGGTGCCGCCGTCCGCCAAACCCGCAGTTGCAGCCTCCGAAACTCCGGAGGTCGGGTGGCAGCAGCGTCCACCACAGCTCCACCCGCTCCGGACTCGGCCAGCCCCGTGACGGTGAGTAGTCGGCAGCTCCGCAGCTGGAACCCCAGGTCGTTCCTGTTGGAGGCCGCTCCACGTTGCAGCCCCAACGACAACGGAGACCCGACAAAGAAAAGGTCAGGTCTCCCGTGCAGGGGAAAGATTTTAAAGTTACCCCCTCCCCCCCACACCACCCCCACCCCCCCACACACATACCCCAACAAAAAAAATAACAAAAACTACATAAAAACGAGACAAAAAATAATAAAACACAGACGGACTGCAGAGGCCGCTGCTGACGAGAGTCGCGACGTCCACCGAACCAATGCACTAAAGTCATATAACCCTATAACAATTACAGCACGGAAACAGGCCATCTCGGCCCTTCTAGTCCGTGCCGAAAACTTATTCTCCCCTAGTCCCATCTACCTGCACTCAGACAATAACCCTCCATTTCTTTCCTGCCCATATACCTATCCAATTTATTTTTAAATGATAAAATCAAACCTGCCTCCACCACTTCCACTGGAAGCTCATTCCACACAGCTACCACTCTCTTAGTAAAGAAGTTCCCCCTCATGTTACCCCTAAACTTCTGTCCCTTAATTCTCAAACCATGTCCTCTTGTTTGAACCTTCCCTACTCTCAATGGAAAAAGCTTATCCACATCAACACTGTCTATCCCTCTCATCATTTTAAAGACCTCTATCAAGACACCCCTTAACCTTCTGCACTCCAAAGAATAAAGACCTAACTTGTTTAACCTTTCTCTGTAACTTAGTTGCTGAAACCCAGGCAACATTCTAGTAAATCTCCTCTGTACTCTCTCTATTTTGTTGACATCTTTCCTATAATTTGGCGACCAAAATTGTACACCATATTCCAGAATTGGCCTCACCAATGCCTTGTACAATTTTAACATTACATCCCACCTTCTATACTCAATGCTCTGATTTATAAAGGCCAGCACACCAAAAGCTTTATTTACCACCCTAGCTACATGAGATTCCACCTTCAGGGAACTATGCACAGTTATTCCTAGATCCCTCTGTTCAACTGCATTCCACAATTCGCTACCATTTACCATGTACGTCCTATTTTGATTTGTCCTGCCGAGATGTAGCACCTCACACTTATCAGCATTAAACTCCATCTGCCATCTTTCAGCCCACTCTTCCAAATGGCCTAAATCTCTCTGTCGACTTTGAAAATCTACTTCATTATCCACAACACCACCTATCTTAGTATCATCTGCATACTTACTAATCCAATTTACCACACCATCATCCAGATCATTGATGTATATGACAAACAACAGTGGACCCAACACAGATCCCTGAGGCACCCCACTAGTCACCTGTCACCAACCTGACAAACAGCCATCCACCATTACTCTCTGTCATCTCCCATTCAGCCACTGTTGAATCCATCTTGCTACTCCACCATTAATACCCAACAATTGAACCTTCTTAACCAACCTTCCATGTGGAACCTTGTCAAAGGCCTTACTGAAGTCCATATAGACAACATCCACCGCTTTACCCTCATCAATTTCCCTAGTAACCTCTTCAGAAAATTCAAGATTAGTCAAACATGATCTTTTAGGCACAAATCCATGTTGACTGTTCCTAATCAGACCCTGTTTATCCAGATGCTTATATATATTATCTCTAAGTATCCTTTCCATTAATTTGCCCACCACTGACGTCAAACTAACAGGTCTATAATTGCTAGGCTTACTCTTAGAACCCTTTTTAAACAATGGAACAACATGCGCAGTACGCCAAACCTCTGGCACCATTCCCGTTTCTAATGATATTTGAAATATTTCTGTCATAGCCCCTGCTATTTCTACACTAACTTCCCTCAATGCCCTAGGGAATATGCTGTCAGGACCTGGAGACTTATCCACTTTTATATTTTTCAAAAGCGTCAGTACTTCCTCTTCTTTGAATCTCATAGTTTCCATAGCTACTCTACTTCTTTCCCTTACCTCACATAATTCAATATCCTTCTCCTTGGTGAATACCGAAGAAATGAAATTGTTCAATATCTCCCCCATCTCTTTTGGCTCTGCAGATAGCTGTCCACTCTGACTCTCTAATGGACCAATTTTATCCCTCGTTATCCTTTTGCTATTAATATAGCTGTAGAAACCCTTTGGATTTACTTTCACCTTACTTGCCAAAGCAACCTCATATCTTCTTTTAGCTTTTCTAATTTCTTTCGTAAGATTCTTTTTACATTCTTTATATTCCTCAAGCACCTCATTTACTCCATGCTGCCTATAATTATTGTAGATCTCCCTTTTTCCGAACCAAGTGTCCAATTTCCCTTGAAAACAATGGCTCTTTCCAATTATTACAATTTCCTTTCAACCGAACAGGGACATAAAGATTCTGTACTCTTGAAATGTCACCTTTAAATGTTCTCCATTTATCTTCTACATCCTTCCCATGAAACAAAATGTCCCAATTCACGCCTTTTAAATCCTTTCGCATCTCCTCAAAGTTAGCCTTTCTCCAATCAAAAATCTCAACCCTTGGTCCAGTTCTGACCTTCTCCATAATTATATTGAAACTAATGGTAGTGTGATCACTGGACCCGAAGTGCTCCCCAACACATACCTCCGCCACCTGACCTGTCTCATACCTCTATGTATTGCTGCAAAAAACTATCCTGCACACATTTTACAAACTCCAAACCATCCAGCCCTTTTACAGAATGTGTTTCCCAGTCTATGTGTGGAAAATGTCTGCAACATACTTAACGTTTTTTTAATGTATCTAACACATATTTCCTGAATTCCAGTATCTTATTTTATTACATTACTCCACAAATGAAATTCCTTAAAGTTAAGTAATTTTAACTTCCAACTAGACAAAGTGGGACCCGTTGGGTCTCAGTCACATGGGAGGCCCAACACAACCCATTCCCCAACGCAATATCCCACCACTCACCCGTTCCTACAACGAAACCCGTTCCGCCTGCAGCTGGAGGAGGGGCACGGCTTCAGGCGGGAGTTGACGGGGCCGGTGGGGGGAGCATCCTGCAGCCGGGAAGGGGGACGGCTTCAGGCGGGGCCTGTTGGGGGCCGGTGGGGAGCACTGCTGTGGCCAACCACTGCCGTGGCCTACCACTGCCGTAGCCTACTGCTGTCTACCGCTGCCGCTGCCTACCCCGCCCAGGGAGGGGGACGGCTTCAAGCGGGGGGCTGTCGCGGGCTGAAGGGGGGAGTGTCCTGCAGCCGGGGGAGGGGCACGGCTTCAGGCGGGGGCTGACGAGGGCTGGTGGGAGGAGCATCCTGCAGCCGGGAAGGGGGACGGCTTCAGGCGGGGCCTGTTGGGGGCCGGTGGGGAGCACTGCCGTGGCCTACCGCTGCCGTGGCCTACTACTGCCTACCGCTGTCGCTGCCTACCACTGCCGCTGCCTACCCCGCCCAGGGAGGGGGACGGCTTCAGGCGGGGGGCTGTCGGGGGCCGATGGGGGGAGTGTCCTGCAGCCGGGGGAGGGGCACGGTTCTTTCACTTGTTGATATAAGTTGTGATTGAGTGCAATTTCCAACATTGCTTTACTAGGTCCAACATAAGATCCACCTGGTGTGAACTTGAAGTTTTCCCAGTCCAAGTCAGGAAGATTGAAATCTCCCAATAGCCACATTGAAGCTTGAGGTAGAATTTTGCTCAGGGCACAATCAAGCTGCTTCACATAGTCAACATTGGTAGCTTGCGAGCGTTACAAAACTCCCACGTACATAGACGTCATCCCTTGCATACGAATGCTGACCCACAGGTTTTCACTATCTGTCAAAAGGTCGGTTTCTTCATTTGTCTTTGACTGCGATGAAAACCCCCCCATGTGTATCACTACCACCTCTGTCCTTCCTGAACGCTTGGTAATTTGGTGGGAAAATTTCACTAAAGGTAATGTTGCTGTTCAGCCATGATTCTGTCCCTGTTATTACATCAGGACTTTCCATGTCAAGCAACACATGGAACTAATCACGCTTCGCTTTAACACTTTGGCAGTTTATATTAACAATAATGATAGGCTTGCATATAATTTCTGTTTGGTAGGAAATGTGTAGGAAAGAATTGCAAATGCTGGTTTGAATCGAAGGTAGACACAAAATGCTGGAGTAACTCAGCGGGACAGGCAGCATCTCTGGAGAGAAGGGTGACGTTTCAGATTCAGATTCAGATTCAGATTCAACTTTAATTGTCATTGTCCGTGTACAGTACAGAGACAACGAAATGCATTTAGCATCTCCCTGGAAGAGCGACATAGCATATGATTTGAATAAATATTTACATTAGCATATATACAGACATAGTGTTTTTCCTGTGGGAGGAGTGTCCGGGGGGGGGGGGGGGTGGGGGGTGATTGGCAGTCACCGAGGTACGTTGTTGAGTAGAGTGACAGCCGCCGGGAAGAAGCTGTTCCTGGACCTGCTGGTCCGGCAACGGAGAGACCTGTAGCGCCTCCCGGATGGTAGGAGGGTAAACAGTCCATGGTTGGGGTGAGAGCAGTCCTTGGCGATGCTGAGCGCCCTCCGCAGACAACTCTTGCTTTGGACAGACTCAATGGAGGGGAGTGAGGAACCGGTGATGCGTTGGGCAATTTTCACCACCCTCTGCAATGCCTTCCGGTCAGAGACAGAGCAGTTGCCATACCATACTGTGATACAGTTGGTAAGGATGCTCTCGATGGTGCAGCGGTAGAAGTTCACCAGGATCTGAGGAGACAGATGGACCTTCTTCAGTCTCCTCAGGAAGAAGAGACGCTGGTGAGCCTTCTTGATCAGAGTTGAGGTATTGTGGGTCCAATAGAGGTCATCGGAGATGTTAACACCCAGGAACCTGAAGCTAGAAACACGTTCCACCTCCGTCCCGTTAATGTGGATGGTGCCGCCCCTGGACTTCCTGAAGTCTACAATGAGCTCCTTGGTCTTCTTGAAGTTAAGGGCCAGGTTGTTGTCAGCGCACCATGCTGCTAAGTGCTGGACCTCCTCCCTGTAGGCCGACTCATCGTTGTTGCTGATGAGGCCAATCACCGTTGTATCATCTGCATACTTGATGATGGTGTTAGTACCATGTACAGGTGTGCAGTCATAGGTGAAGAGGGAGTAGAGGAGGGGGCTCAGCACACAGCCCTGTGGAACGCCGGTGTTCAGGGTGAGGGTTGAAGAGGTGTGCTTGTCTAACCTAACAGACTGTGGTCTGTTGGTTAGAAAGTCCAGTATCCAGTTGCAGAGGGAGGGATCGATGCCCAGGTTACCGAGTTTGGTGATCAGTTTAGATGGTATAATGGTGTTGAATGCTGAGCTGTAATCGATGAACAGCATTCTTACGTAAGTGTCTCTGTTGTCGAGGTGGGAGAGGGCGGAGTGAAGTGCCGTTGAGATGGCATCCTCCGTACTCCTGTTCTTGCGGTAGGCAAACTGATAGGGATCCAGTGTGGGGGGCAGGCAGCTTTTGAGGTGTGCCAGGACCAGCCTCTCGAAGCACTTGGTGATGATGGGGGTAAGTGCAACTGGGCGGAAGTCGTTGAGGCTTGCCGCAGTGGAGTGTTTTGGCACTGGCACGATGGAGGTGGTTTTAAGGCACGTGGGGACAACTGCTTGGGCAAGTGACAGGTTGAAGATGTCAGTCCAGACGTCTGTCAGCTGCGCAGCACAGGCCCTGAGCACGCGCCCGGGGATGCCGTCAGGGCCAGCAGCCTTACGTGCATTAGTCCTACTCAGTGCCACGTATACATCGTAGGGGGTGAGTGTGAGGGGTTGGTGATCGGCAGGGAGCACAGCCTTAATGGCTGTCTCTAGATTGTCCCTGTCGAAGCGGCCATAGAAGTGATTAAGCTCCTCAAGGAAGGAGGCGTCGCTGGATGTGGGGGTGGTGTTGGAGGGTCTATAGTCCGTGATGGCCTGGATGCCTTGCCACATGCGTCGGGGGTCGGAGTTGTTGTTGAAGTGCTCCTCAATCCTGAGGCTTATGGCAGTGCTTGGCCTTCTTGATGCCCCTCTTCAGGTTAGCCCTGGATGAGCTGTAGGCTCGAGCATCGCCTGACCTGAAAGCGGTGTCCCGTGCTTTCAGCAGTAGCCTGACCTCGCTGTTCATCCATGGTTTCTGATTCGGGAATATGGTCACCTGTTTGAGGGAGGTGACACTATTGATGGTGGAGTTTATAAAGTCCAGAATAGAGGATGTGTAGGAATCAATGTCCGTGTGGGAGTCAAGGGTGGTCTGGGCTGCAAACGCCTTCCAGTCAGTGTTTCCAAAACACTGCTGAAGTGTGAAGTCCGCTTCCTCTGACCAGACTTTAACTGTCCTCACAGTTGGTTTAACCCGTCTGATGAGTGGGGAGTACTTAGGGAGCAGGAACAATGAGACGTGATCAGACTGACCAAGGTGGGGGAGGGGGATGGCTTTGTAAGCTTCAGCCATGTTGGTGTAGACTTTGTCCAGTGTCTTGTCTACTCTAGTGGGGAAGGAGACATGTTGGTGGAATTTGGGGAGTACAGTCTTCAGGTTAGAGTGATTGAAGTGGTCGAGACTGAAGAAGGGTCTGCCCGTCAGTTACTCCAGCATTTTATGTCTACCTTCGATCTGGTTCAATGGTTCTTTATTGTCATGTATGCACAGCACAGTGAAATGATATAAATGCACAGTCACCACAATTTTTGCACCATTTAAAAAAAACAGAAAACACAAACAGCCCAAAGTGCAAAGTCCATGTGTTGTAGATCCTAGAGCGCCCCCGATCCAGGTAAGCCTAGGTAAGCCCAACCTGACGTCCCTCTCCATTGCCGACCACCTCTGTGTCCCAGGGGTTGCCTCCTGCAGCCGACATTGAAGGTGCTGGAGGTAATACGCCAGTCCCTCTCCTACCGGCCCACTCCTTGCACCCGTCACTGCCAGCAGCTCCCTCCTCGATACTACGGTCTTCGGGGCTCCAAGCTTCCCCCACAGGTGGCCGTTGGATCGTCGTTCTCAGCAGCCGACAGGTCTGATGTTGTCGACCGCCGGGCGTCAGATACAAGAAAAGGCCCACTGAGCAGTGAAGAATTTATGGAGCCTAAATTTTTAAATGGAGAAATTATAGTTTTATTTTATGATTAATATTCCTCAAGAAAGAGTAGGTCAAGGTCATTTGCCTTGGACTGTATGTGAAGCATTCGGCTATGGAACATTTTATGAATTATTAATTGCTTTAATATTAAATCTCAGCAGTATTTTTGATAAGTATTAAAATGGTTGCAATTTAAGTGGGAAGTTCCAGAAGCAAAATTCTTATTGTCATGAGAATGGTTAGTAACTAGATATTCTGTTATAACAAGATTTTGTTTTTTAATAAATCAAAGAAAATTAAATACTATTTATTCACAAAATAAAAATATAGCACCAAATTTCAGATGGGTTTTACATTCATTACAGAAAGTAGGAAGTTTGAAAAAAGTACCCCAAATAACTCTTGCCATTAAATGTTATCATAGTTTATCTATGAGCCAACTCTATTTATCTACTGCTTCCCCAATTCACCCTTAATAAACAGGACCACTCTGGTAGGTGCATTGTATCTGCCTGCTCTTGCCCCACTTAAATAATTTCTTTATATCTCGACTCCATCTGTCTCCTCTTGTCCAGTCTTTTCTGACTTGCTGGTTGGATAACACGCGTGAAACCTTTTCACTGTACTCGGTACAGATGACAATAAACACAACTGTAAACTGTACATCTGGGACACCAGTCATGGCCTCGAGCATTTTGATAACTTCCAATACCCTGGTCCCCACCAGCTTATCTTTACCATAGACGTATAGTTTCTATGCACATCCATCCATCATCAGGAAGATCTCAGGACCTTCCGTTTCATTCTCGCCCTTACACTTAATAAGTTAGGTTTTAATTCCTCATCTTTTCTGCAGATTAATAAGGTAGCCATGGGGACTTGCATTGGCCACAGCTACACCTGACTTTTTGATGGCTACATGGAAAAGTCATGTTTCAAGCCTAGTTCGCTCATTCCTCCCCAACCACTCCCCCCATCATCAGGCAAGTTATCCTGCAACTTCAGGAGGCATGTGTAGGAAGGAACTGCAGATGCTGGTTTAAACCAAATTTAGAAACAAAATGCTGGACATTTTGGATCAAGACCATTCTTCAGACTGGTCTTCTGAAGAAGGGTCTGGACCCGAAATGTCACCCATTCCTTCTCACCAGAGATGCTGCCTGTCCCACTGAGTTACTCCAGCATTTGTGTCTACTTTAGGAGCATTATGTTTACACCTTCACCTCTGTCCTCACCATCAGCTAGGGACATAAACATAAGTTCATAAGTTATGGGAGCAGAATTAGGCCATTCTGCCCATCATCTACTCTGCCATTCAATCATAGCTGATCTATCTTTCCCTCAACCCCATTCTCCTGCCTTCTCCCTCTTAACCCCCGGAACCGATACTAATCAAGAATCTGCCCCTTAAAAATACCCAATGACTTGGCCTCCATAGCCGTCTATGGCAATGAATTCCACAGATTCACCACCCTCCGACTAAAGAAATTCCTCCTCATCTCCTTTCTAAATGTACGCCTTTTTATTCTGAGGCAATGGCCTTTGGTCCGAGACTCGCCCACTAGTAGAAACATCCTCCCCATATCCACTCTATCCAGGTCTATCCGGTAGTTTCAATGTGGTCCCCCTCCTCTTTCTAAACTCCAGTGAGTACAGGTCCAGTGCCGTCAAACCCTCATCATGCAATGCAAGTCAGAGGTCATGTACATGTGCTCCAACCTGGTCTACCCAATGTGGTACTCACAATGCGATTCCTCATCAATTAAGAAATCAAGCTAAAATAGGTGAACGGAGTGCTGGCAATGGGTATCTGAAGTGTCTGATTGCATGTTTCATTAAACTCCCTTTTTCACTCCCACACTGATCTTTCTATCCTTGGCCTTCTCCATTGATACGAAGTAGTAAAACACAAATGGGAAGAACATTATCTCATATTAACATAGAAACATAGAAAATAGGTGCAGGAGGAGGCCATTCGGTCCTTCGAGCCAACACCGCCATTTATTGTGATCATGGCTGATTGTCCCCTATCAATAACCCATTGCCTCCACTGCCCTCTGTGGCAGGGAATTCCATAAATTCACAACTCTCTGGGTGAAAAAGTTTTTTCTCACCTCAGTCTTAAATGACCTCCCCTTTATTCTAAGACTGTGGCCCCTGGTTCTGGACTCGCCCAACATTAGGAACATTTTTACTGCATCTAGCTTGTCCAGTCCTTTTAAAATTTTATATGTTTCTATAAGATTCCCCCTCATTCTTCTAAACTCCAGTGAATACAAGCCTAGTCTTCTCAATCTTTCCTCATATGACAGTCCCGCCATCCCAGGGATCAATCTCGTGAACCTAAGCTGCACTGCCTCAATCACAAGGATGTCCTTCCTCAAATGAGGAGACCAAAACTGTACACAATACTCCAGATGTGGTCTCACCAGAGCCCTATACAACTGCAGAAGAGCCTCTTTACTCCTATACTGAAATCCTCTTGTTATGAAGGCCAACATTCCATTAGCTTTCTTCACTGCCTGCTGTACCTGTAAGCCAACTTTCAGTGACCGGTGTACAAGGACGCCCAGGTCTCGCTGCACCTCCCCCTTACCTAACCTAACCCCATTGAGATAATAATCTGCCCCCTTGTGAAAGAGTTCTTCCAACATTTTACTTTTTGTTCCAGATTCCAACATTTCCAGTGTTTTTTGTTTTTAGTATAAAAGACAGAAAATATCAACCATTTGTAATTCTGATGCTCTTTTTAACTTGACATAATTTTTCATCTCAGATGATTCATTCCGATCATACTTTTAATATTTGAAACATTTTTAGTTCATTTGATCAGAAGCGATTGTTACTGTGCTATTATCTCATTTTGATAATGACATCAACCTTTTGTAACCACTCGAGGCCTGATGAGGGACATCTTCAGAGTTATCATTGTTTGATTAAAACAGACAGAGCAAGTGGTCAGGTGAATGGTCTTAACTTATGAAAGAGTGATTGGATAGCCAGAGGGTGGACAGATGTAGAAAGTGGGGGTTGGAGAGGTGAGGGAAGTGGGAAGGTAGTGAGAAACTGGAGGTGGGTAACTTTTCAGAGGGAATCAGGATAAAGAGGTGCATGAGGTCGAGGAAGAGGGAGTGCATGTGATGTCTGTGCAGCAAACCCTGGTCTCCCATCACCTTGAACACCCTTGCCATTGCACCACCACCTCATTTTGCCAAGTACTTAATGGCATTTTCTACTCCCTCGAAACTGATGTGGAAAAAGGTATCATCGACTTTGGGGCACTGCTTACGAAGGAGAAAACAGAGTCCTATTGATTCTGGAAAATGGTGTGGGCACCAGAGGATGTTTGAGCAAGAGGAAGACATACAAAATGTCTTGGATGCACATGTAACTGCTGGTTTACAAAAAAGGCACAAAGTGTTGGTGTAAGTCAGTGGGGCAGGTAGCATCTCTGGAGAACATGAATAAGTTATGTTTTGGGTCTGGACCCTTCTTCAGACTAATTACAGTGAGAGCGGGGAAGAAAGAGAAGTGGGGGTAGGACAAGCCTGGCAAGTGATAGTTCGATACAGGTAAGGGAGGGGGTTGGGTTGGCAGATGGTTGGGGAAAGGATAGAGATGAAAAGATTAAAAGTGAATTGTGAAGCCAGAGGAAGGAGTACTGGTGGATGTGAATGTGAGGAGGGAAAAAGGAGAAATCAGTGTGAATCCAAGTGGGCACAAGGAAAAGTGGAGGGAAAAGGGGGATAGAAGGGTGGATTGTTTGTAAGTTAGTTACCTGAAATTGGAGGATTCATTGTTTATACGGTTGGGTTGTAAGCTGCCCAAGCAGAATATGAGGTGCTGTTACTCCAGTTTGTGAGTGGTCTCACTCTGGCAATGGAGGAGGCCCAGGACACATAGGTCAGTATGGGAATGGGATGAGGAGATAAAATGGTTAGTAACCAAAAGTTCAGCAAAAAGGTCATCTAGTCTATGCTTGCTCTCGATTGTATAAAGGAGAGCACATAGAGAACACCGAATGCAGTTGATGAGGTTAGAGGATGTGCATGTGAACCACTGTCTCACCTGGAAGGATTGCTGGAGTCGCTGGATGCATGTGAGGAAGGATGCATAGGGATAGGTGTTGTGTTTCCTGTGGGGAAAGTACTTGGGAAGCAAGTGGTTTGGGAGGAAAGCGATGAATGAGCCAAGGAGTTGCGGAGGGAGTGGTCTCTGCAAGTCACAAAAGGGAGGGGATGGGAATATATGACTGGTGGTGGGATCACGTTGAAGTTAGTGGCAGTTAATCACGTTGAAGTTCGTGGTAAAGTCAATGAGTTCTGCACTGTATCGATGCACCAGAAATCAGTGTTGGAGCAAGTTTGTTTTTCCTGTATTTAGTATACTATATATTCTGATCCCTACACCTATTTGTCCATGACAGAGTCATGAATTATGAAATAGCCATTTGCTTCACAATTTCTTCACCATTAAACATCAGAGTGTAGTTTTAAATAGAAATACTTCACACATCATTCATGGTTAACCTATTGCACCATAATGAATAACATGAGCATTGGTAACAAAAATTTCATTGCTATGGTACGATTATCAGGGGAGGGTGGACAACTCCCATTGGTACGGAACATTTGCATTTTTCAGCTTGAAATTGTGCAATATGATGCATACTGCAGCGGCCTGGAGCGGAGACTGCGGGACCTGGAGCTGGGGCGGCTGCCTGGAGCTGAGGCTGTGGCGGGCCGTCTCGGAGCGCAGACAGAGTTCCGGCTTTCGGCGGCGGCGACATCACCACGAAGGTCCGCTGGACTGGAGAGCGGCATCTTCGGCCTGGATCGATCGCCTCAGCGCAGAGGGAGAACAAGGAGGGAAGAGACGGAGACTAAGACTTTGCCTCCATCACAGTGAGGATGTGCTTGGTGAACTCACTGTGGTGGATGTTTAATTTGTGTTTATTGTATGTTTTGTTATTATTAATTCTGTGTATGACTGCAGGCAACATAATTTCGTTCAGACCGAAAGGTCTGAATGACAATAAAGGATCTATCTATCTATCTAAGTCTTTTAACTTACACTTGAATACAATATATATACTTTAAATTGGAGCGTTTTTGAAAGGGGGGAGGCTGTGCGATCACTGATCACCGGTCTTGGGGGTACCCGGTGAGGGAGTGGAGCAACCGAGTTGGGAGAGGGTGTGGAAGAAGGGTGTCCCCCCTCCCAGGGTAGGAACTTTTTGAAATTTGATGTATTAAAATCATGATTTAGTGCAATGTAGAAGTATGATTTCAATGTTTTTTGTATAAAGTATTTTTAAGAGGTAACTTTTTAAGGGGTAACTTTATCCACACAAAGGGTGATGGGTGTATGGAACAAGCTGCCAGAGGAGGTAGTTGAGGCAGGGACCATCCCAACATTTAAGAAAAAGTTAGACTGATACATGGATAGGACAGGTTTGGAGGTATGGACCAAAAGCAGGTAGCGTAGCTGGGACATGTTGGTGGGTGTGGGCAAGTTGCGCCGAAGGGCCTGTTTTCACACTGTATCATTCTATGACTACATTATACCTCAACCATGCATGAATGCTTCAAAATCAAGTGATCG
Source organism: Amblyraja radiata (assembly GCF_010909765.2). Classification (NCBI taxonomy): domain Eukaryota; kingdom Metazoa; phylum Chordata; class Chondrichthyes; order Rajiformes; family Rajidae; genus Amblyraja; species Amblyraja radiata. The sequence continues at coordinate 64,739,767 of NC_045960.1, forward strand.
AGTTTTATTGCCATATACTCAAGCATAGAAACATAGAAAATAGGTGCAGGAATAGGCCATCGGCCCTTCGAGCCAGCACTGCCATTCAATATGATCATGGCTATTCATCTACAATCAGTACCTCTTTCCTGTTTTTTCCCCATATCCCTTGATGTCGTTAGCCCCAATAACTAAATGTAACTCTCTCTTGAAAACATCCAGTGAATTGGCCTGCACTGCATTCTGTGGCAGAGAATTCCACAGATTCACAACTCTCTGCGTGAAGAAAGTTTGTTCTCATCTCATTCCTAACTGTTCCCCCCTTTATTCTTAAACTGTGGCCCATGGTTCTGAACGCCCCCAACATCGGGAAAATATTTCCTGCAGTTACAGTAAGTGAAAATCTAGCAGGTAAGCAGGATGCTTTCACCAACCACCCGCATTTGAAGTCCACTATCTTCCACCGTTTCTACCCAGTGCTTGGTACTTACTTCCAGCAGCCACTGGTTGTCCACCAGGATGCACCGAGCCGTAGCCTGATCCATGCCGGTCACCTGGGCAAATTCGGCACAGAGACTCTCTCTCTCTCTCTCTCCCCCCTCTCTTCCGCTCTCTCTTCTCTCAACCCCCCTCTCTCTCCCCCTCTATCTCTCCCCTCCCCCTCTCTTTCCCCTCTCTCTCTCCCCCTCTCTGTCTCTCCTCTCTCTCCCCTCTCACTCTCTGCTCTTCCCTCTCTCTTCTCTCTCCCCCCTCTCTCTCCCCTCACTCTCTGCTCTTCCCTCTCTCTTCTCTCTCCCCCTCCCCCTCTCCTCTCTTCCCCTCTCTCTCCCCTCTCTCTCTCTTCCCCTCTCTCCCTCCCACCTCACTCTCCCCCTCTCTATCGTCCCCTCTCTCCTCTCTCTCTCCCCCTCTCCCCTCTCTCCCCTCTCTTTCCCCTAACCCTCTCTCCCCTCTCTTTCCCCCCTCTCTCTCCCCCTCGCTTCCCCCTCTCTAACCCTATATCACACACACAAACTGTTCCCCCGCAACGTTGATTACACTGCGAGTCGGGTCGGTTACTGAAATGGATGAAAAAAATGCCCACGTTCCGCTCCGATGCGTACTACACGTCAGCCCATTGCATTTCGCAGGACTGGCCTATCTTGCTCCGCTATAGGATGTTTGCCTTCCACTGAATGTTCTTGCCTGCTATTGCTCACTCCTCCCCTCCTAATTATACCCATCTGCCACCACCACCCTTTATTTACTTCTACTCTTTACCTTCCTTTCATACCAGATTCCAGAATCTGCAGCCTTTTATTTTCCATTTATCACCTCCCAGCTTCCGTTGCATTATCTATTCTTTCATCCCCCAGCTGACTGTTATCTGCCAATTAACTGCTCCTCACCTCTATCCATATTGCATGCTAGTTCTTTATAATGGCTACTGCCTGTCTCTCTCTATATAAACAAATGATCTCAAAGCAAAACATTGATTGTCCTTTTCTTTTCACAGATGCTGCCAGACCCGCTGAGTTCCTTCAATTACTCTCCAGTTTTGCTATATTATCCAGCATCTGCAGTCTCTTGTGCCTTCAAAATGACTGTCTCTTGTTATTCCCAATTTTTTTTTAAATTAGTAGAAAGGAAACTTTTAATACCTTAAGAATAAAAAATATGTAAACAAAATGATTGCAAAAAATCAATATAAACAAAACAATCTTGAATATGCATATTTTGATTCTCACCTTCCATTTACAGAGATGTTGAATAGCACTGTATAGGAATCATATATAAGTGGTTGGTTTTGTATAAGAAACTTGTTTACATCTAGAACCCCACCATTCCCATTTATAACTGCATCATTATATGCCTATCCTGTTGACATATGTGGTTCGATATCTCTGTGACATAACAGATAACATTAGGATGCCAGCTATTTGTGAAGAGGAAGTAATTAACCCAAAACTTACTTCAAGATTGATCAGTTTCCATGGAAATCACTGACTGAACTATGAAAAGAAGTTTTGTATAGAGGAAAGATAGGCAGAAAGTTATTTTCACAGAATCAGTTAGAACTAATGCCTGACAATTCTGATTAGGAATCTCAGGATTGGAGTAGGATGGGTGACATGGGTGTGTACAGAGGAATTAAGTTACATGAATCCCTGTTGGGTTGAAGGGAATATCACTTTGTTACCTGACACACGACAAAATTAGAGAAAATGCAAGTTATGTTCTGTCATAGTCATATTTCACAAAATGGAAACAGGTTCTTCAGCCCACCTCGTCCATGCTGACCAAGTTGTTGAGTCAAGCTACTTCCTCTTGCCTGCATCTGGTATTGGTACTGGTTTATTATGGTTGATTGTACTGAGATACAGTGAAAAGATTGCATGTTACCTAATCAAATCATATCTTATTAACTACGAGTACAATCAAGCCATGCACAAGTACAAAGAGAAAAATACCAGAGTGCAGAATATAGTGTTTCAGCATTACAGTTACCAAGAAAAAGTCCAAGGTCTGCAATGAGGTAGGTTGGAAGATCAGGACTACACCCCGGATTATGGGAGAACCATTCAATAATCTGATAACATGGGGAAGAAACTGTTCCTGAATCTGGAGGTTTGTACTTACAAGCTTTTGTATTTTCTTCCCAATGGGAAAGAGAAAAAAATGGATGACTGGGATGGGAAAGGTCATTGATTATGTCTTCATTCGGAGATGACATCGGAGAGACATCGGAGATGTCCTCATTCTTTAGGGAACGGGAGTTCTCCTCTACTGTTATAGATGAGGCTCTCACTAGGGTCTCCTCGATATCCTGCCATCGGAGATGTCCTCATTCTTTAGGGAACGAGGGTACTACATTTTATCTCTGTCCCGCCCACACCCCTGACATCAGTCTGAAGAAGGGTCTCGACCCGAAACACACCCATTCCATCTCTCCAAAGATGCTGCCTGTCCCGCTGAGTTACTCCAGCATTTGGTGTCTATCCTTGATTATGTTGACTGCTTTCCTGAGGCAGTGTGCGTGGAGTTGATGGTGGGGAGACTGGTCTGTGTAGTGGACCCGGCTACATCCATCCACTTTGGCATCAGGATGATAGTGCTCTTCTTACAGCAGATGGAAACCTCTGAATGGAGTCGAGAGGAGACTAAAGAAGGTCCATCTGTCTCCTCAGATTCTGGTGAACTTCTACCGCTGCACCATCGAGATAGATATAAGATATAGATAGATATAATTTAATTGCCACACAACCAAGGTGGGTGGAATTTGGGTTGCCAGCAGCGGTACAGTAATAAAGAACACAACCACAATAAAAATTTTACACAAACAGAGCATCCTTACCAACTGTATCGCAGTATGGTATGGCAACTGCTCTGTCTCTGACTGGAAAGCACCGCAGAGGGTGGTGAAAACTGCCCAACGCATCACCGGTTCCTCACTCCCCTCCATTGAGTCTGTCCAGAGCAAGCGATGTCTGCGAAGGGCGCGCAGCATCGTCAAGGACTGCTCTCACCCCAGCCAGTTTACCCTCCTCCCATCCGGGAAGCGCTACAGGTCTCTCCGTTGCCGGACCAGCAGGTTCAGGAACAGCTTCTTCCCTGCGGCTGTTACACAACTTAACTCTGCACCTTGGTGATTGCCAGTCACTCCTTCCCCCAGAAAAATTGCACTATTGCTAATTGTTCCATTATTCTATGTTCGCTCTTCTGGGTGAGATGCTAACTGCATTTCGTTGTCTCTGTACTGGACACTGCACAATGACAATAAAGATTGAATCTGAATCTGAGAGAGGTTAAAAATATTTGAGTATATTCCTGCCATCTGGTACATATAGGTCCCGAGGACTTAGCGTAGGACTCCATCCAGGCTAGTTGCTTTACACGGGTTTGGACTTAGGACAGCTGATCTGACAACTGCTACCATGACCATAGGTACAGGCACGCCCGAGGATGTCAGTCCAGAGGACGTTATTCCTCCGACCTTCTGTTCAAAGTGAGCATAGAATGCATCAAGCTTGTCAAGGAGGGAGACATTGTCAGCGATATTGCTCGACTTCACTTTGTAACCTGTTGTAACAAGTATTGTTAGAGGAATCTCGCCACCTGCATTGGGATCCCACTATTAGCCACATCCTCCCATCTCCATCCCCTTTGGCTTTCTACAGAGACCATTCCCTCCGCAACTCCCTGGTCATCCCTTCCCACCCAAACCAGCCCCTCCCAGGTACTTTTCCCATGCAATCGCAGGAGATACAACAACTGTCCCTATACCTCCTCCCTCGACTCTGTCCAAGGACCCCAACAGTCCTTTCAGGTGAGGTTCACTTGCACCTCCTCCAATCTCATCTACTGTGTCCGCTATTCCAGGTGTGGACTGCTATATATCAGCGAGACTAAGCGGAGGCTTTGCAATCGATTCGCTGAACACCTCCGTTCAGTTTCCCTAGGCCAACCAGTTCTCTCGGTTGCTAAACACTTTAAGCCCCCCTCCCATTTCCACACTGTCCTGGGTCTGTCCTGGGTCTGTCATGGGTCTCCTTCACTGTCAGAGTGAGGCCCAATGCAAATTGGAGGAACAACACCTCATGATTGCTTGGGCAGTTTACAATCCAGTGGTATGAATATTGATTATTCTGTTATCTGGAACTCACTATCAGAGGAAGTCGTGGAGTCAGATGCAATCACTATTTTTGAGAGACATTTATACTGGCAGTTAAATAAGCAAGGCATAGAAGTATAGGAGTAAAGAGGTCCTTCTGCAGCTGTACGGGGCCCTGGTGAGACCACATCTGGAGTATTGTGTGCAGTTTTGGTCTCCTAATTGAGGAAGAACATCCTTGCTATTGAGGCAATGCAGCGTAAGTTCACGAGGTTAATCCCCGGGATAGCGGGACTGTCATATGAGGAAAGATTGGAAAGACTGGGCTTGTATTCACTGAAATTTAGGATCTTATAGAAACATATAAAATTATAAAAGGACTGGACAAGCTAGACGTAGGAATTTTTTTTCCCAATAGTGGGGAAGTCCTGAACCAGGGGCCATAGTCTAAGGATAAAGGGAAGGCCATTTAAAACTGAGATGAGAAAAAAAGTTTTCACCTAGAGTTATAAATTTGCGGAATTCTCTGCCACAGAAGGCAGTAGAGGCAAATTCACTGGATGAATTTAAAAGAGAGTTAGATAGAGCTCTAGGGGCTAGCGGAATCAAGGGATATGGGGAGAAGGAAGGCACGGGTTACTGATTGTGAATGATCAATCACGATCACAATGAAGGGCCAAATGGCCTCCTCCTGCACCTACTTTCTATGTTTCTATGATACGGATGTAATGCAGGGCAAAAAGATTGGCATGGACGTGGTAGCTCAAGAGCCTGATTCTATGCTGTATGATTCTTAAACTGTATGAATATCAAACATTAGTGGTTAGACTCTCTCTTATTGGAGATGGTCATTGCATGGCACAGTACTTGCAACTTATCACTCCCACCTCACCACTGGAATTCAGTTCTTTATCCATGTGACGAGGAGTTCAGTGGTCCTGGCAAACTCAAACATGGTATTAGTGAGTAGGTTATTGCAGAGTAAGTGCTGTTTGATGCAAGTAAGTAAGTAAGTTTTATTTATATAGCACGTTTTAAGTCAACTCGCATTGACACCAAAGTGCTTTACATAAATTAAATAATAAGTTTCCATACAAACCATAGAAAAAGGTTAAAAAAATGAATAAAATGGACACAACACATTATAGAGTTCAACACAAACGTCTCCCCACAGCAGAATCAAAAATTTCCACTGTGGGGAAAGGCACCAGAAAGTTAAGTCCTCTTCCTCTGTGAAACACCCGAGGTCGGGGCCCATTTGTGGCCGTGCAGCCAGTCCGATGATTTTCAGGGCCCTCTTGCCGTGAAGATGGAACTTCGGCGTCGGGTGAAACATTCCTCAGCGGCTTGGAAAAGTCTGGAGCGGCTGCCTCCTCCCTGGAGACCGGGGCACTCATAGTCCTCAGGCCACGCCGGTTGGAGCTCCGACCCCGGCGAACTCGAATCGTGGCTCTGCGGCGCTCCAAATCCAGCGCCGCCCGCGGCCGGATGCCCGCAGCCCCAGCTCCGCGATGTTGGGATCGACGGCCACAGCGCTCCGGAGCTTACCGCACGGCGACCCGGTAAGGCATCGCCCGCTCCGTGTTGGTATCCCAGCGCTGCGCCACCGCCGCCGAAGCTGTAGTCCCGGCTGGTCCCGACAGGAAACGCCACTCCATTCTCGATGGTAGGCCGCGAGGACGGGGCGAAGAAGCAGCTTGGAGGGATGCTGCCTCTCCGACCAGGTAGGTGACTAAGAAATAAAGTTTCCCCCTTCCCCACCCCAACCCCCCACATAGAAGACCTCCACTAAAATTTTTTAACAGGACTTAAAATAAAATTAAATTAAAAAAAGGTGTAGAGACGGACTGCGGGCAGGCTGCCATACACAGACGGCGCCCACTCCTGCACATCCGCCATTGTCGATGATAATTTCCATCACATTGCTGGTGATTGAAAGTAGAGTGCATTGGCGGTAATTAACTGGATGGATTTTTCTTGGTTTCCATGAGCAAGACATACCTGGGCAATGCCCATTTTGTTGGCCATGTACCAGTATTGTAACTATATTGGAACTGCTTGCCAGAACACATAGCTGGCCCCAGAGTGCAAGTCATCATTACTCTAAAGACTCTATCCCCTACTCCCAATTCCTCCGTCTACGCCGCATCTGTGCCCAAGATGAGGTGTTCCATACTAGAATATCCAAGATGTCCTCATTCTTTAAGGAAAGGGGGTGCCCCTCTCCCATCATAGATGAGGCCCTCACTCGTATCTCCTTAGTACCCCGCAGTTCTGCCCCATAATCGCAACAGAGACAGAGTTCCCCTAGTCCTTACCATCCACACCATCAGCCGTCGCATACAACACATAATCTTCAAAAATGTCCGCCATCTCCAACGGGATCCCATCACTAGCAACATTTTCCCATCTCCACCCCTTTCCGCCTTCCGCAGAGATTGTTGCCTCCGTAACTCCCTGGTTAACTCGTCCTTTCCGACCCAAACCACTCCCTCCCCAGGTACCTTCCCCTGCAACCGCAGAAGATGCAACACCTGTCGCTGTACCTCTTCCCTCGATTCTGTCCAGGGACCCTGACAGTCCTTTGAAGTTAGGCAGAGGGTCAATTGCACCTCCTCTAACCTCATCTACTGTATCTGTTGATCAAGATGTGGACTCTTATAGATTGGTGAGACCAAACGCAGACTGGGCGATCGTTTCGCGGAACCCTTTCGCTCAGCCCGCTTGAACCAACCTGATCTCCCGGTTTCTGGACATTTTAATTCTCCTTCCCATTCCTACACAAACATTTCTGTCCTTGGTCTCCTCCATAGTCAGGGTGAGGCTAAACATAAGTTGGAGGAACAGCATCTCATATTTCACTTGGGCAGCTTACAGCCCAGTGGTATGAATATTGATTTCTCTCACTTCAGGTAGCCCAGGCATTCCTTCTCTCTCTATCCCTCCCCCACTCAATTTCATTATGCATATCTTTCATTCATTGTTCTTTATCTCTCCACATCACCATCTATATCTCTTGTTTCCCTTATCCCTAACCAGGCTGTAGAAAGGTCTAGACCCAAAACATCACCCATTCCTTCTCTCCAGAGATGCTGCCTGTCCCGCTGAGTTACTCCAGATTTTTGTGTCTATCTTCATTACTAGTTGGGATATTGTCTGGTCCAACAGCCTTTTCTGCATTCAGCTCAATTTGTCATTTCTTAATATCATATCGTGAACCAAATGAGTTAGAGATGTCTACCTACGAAAGGCACATGAAACCTCCAGAGAGGATAGTTGGAATCTCAAGAGGAAGCCACAATGGATCATCGATTCAGCACATTTGGCTGCATATGATTGTGGATGCTTCAGTCTGGTCTTTAACACTCACATGCAGGATCTTGCCATCATGAGGTTGGGGATATGCTTGGACCCACCTACTCCTACTGGCTGTTTGATTATTTACCACTATTCACGACTAGATGTGGCCTGTCAACCAACAAGAACATATACCCTCTTATTAATTTGCTTTAATTTCCCATTCCCAAAAGGTTGCCGGTAGAGAAGTTAAAACTATTCATGTTATTTCAGCTTTATGTACTATCTGCCTACTGGCTTGCTGCTATTATGAAAAGATAAACTGAAATAACTCTGGGTATGCTGATATTGGAAGTTTTAGGCATTTAAGAAAAAATCATCTGCACTGCTAAAATATTTGTACTTTTGACCACATTGTTAATCTAAATGGAATGGCTTGCCTTGTTTTATAAACTTAAACTTCTACCATAAAAGGAGTGTATAACAAAGTGAAATAAACAGACATGAATATTTTTAAGATAAACTTTCTTTGTACATGTGTGCACAATTGCTGCATTAATGGTCTTTCAAAACCCTGCATAATAGAAGCGTATAACTACAGGATGTGATATAATGTTCCTTCTTAAGTCAAGTGATGACAGCCCACATCCATCAAACTATTTATCTATCAAACTAACAGTTAGCTTATGGAATTCATGTTTAAAAAAGGCAGCAAAGAGGCCTAATCATCAAAATTTGAATATAGTAAGCTTGTTGAGAAACTGGCCCCAGTATTAACATGGAACTGGAAAAGTAATGTTGACCAACTCTCCTCAGGAACTGGCAAATTTAAGGACTTAATTACCATTTTTGGGATCCAAAAACTAACTGTGGCCAGCTACATTGAAAAAAAAGATAATATATTGTATTTTAAGTTTTCACCATCATATTATAAAGGAGCATTTTCTTCCCACATTGTGAGCAACATTACCAGAGATCTGTTGATGATAAATGATTGTCAGGATGGACCAGATCACAGTATTTTCTGATGTTCTTTTCATGATAATTGGCACTACAAATAGACAAAGATTGATTCTGTTCAAACATTTTCTATAACTGTGATGATGATCATATTGGAAAGTCAAATTACATTTTTCTTTACACAACTTGTAAATGTCAAGTGGACTAATAATAATAAAATTAATTATTAAAATGTGCAAAATACATTGGTAAACGAGTGTCTGGTAGATTGGCTACATTATCTCTTCATTGTAGTTGTAACTGTATTGTATTTTGATGCCTCATTTTTAATTGTCTTTCTTCGATTAATGTATCCTTCAGTTTCACATTTGGCAGGAAGAGTGATCAACTATGATTAAGAAATCTGACCGTGTCCACAATGAAAATTGCAGATGGAAGGCCCATATGAAAGTGGTGTTCCCACTCTATTATATTGCTAAGTTAGGGAATAACCATACATGGTTTCTCTTCCACCCTCTACTATTTTGGTAGTCCCAAAATATTTATCCTTGTTCTTCCCTGTTAGAGTAATACAGCATCGGAATGGACCCTTTGCCTCAGCATGTCATAGAAAACATAGAAAACATAGAAAATAGGTGCAAGAGGAGGCCATTCGGCCCTTCGAGCCAGCATCGCCATTCATTGTGATCATGGCTGAATGTCCATGCTGATTTTTTTGTCCATCTGTACTAAGCCCATTTGCCTACATTAGGACTGTATCCTATAATACCTTAATTATTATAGTGTCTGTCGAAATGCCTCTTAATGCCCAGATTCAGCCTGGTCCATCATAGGCACAGCCCTCCCCTCCATTGAAAGCATCTACATGAGGTACTGCCTCAAGTCGGTGGCATCTATCATCAAGATACCCACCATCCAGGCCATGCTATCTTTTAAATGTCACCATCGAGCAGAGGTACAGAAGCATGAAGTCCCATGCCACCAGGTTCAGTAACAGCTGCTTTCCTACAACTATCAGGTTCTTGAACCAACCTGCACAACTTCAACGATGGAACACAATGGCCCACCTAGTGAACTTTACCAACAACTTGTTTTTTTTAATGTTATGCACAGATGTCTTGTTTGTTGCCGTTTTCTTTCTTTTGGAAACTTTATGTGTAATTTATGGATAATTTTACATATATTTTGTTTTTGTGTGTTTGTCAGCCTTATGTGCCTGTGAAGCTGTTGCATACAAGATTTTTCATTATAGCTGTACCTCATCATACTTTGTGCAAATGACAACAAATTCAACTTAACTTGACTAACTGTATCTGATTCCACCACCTCTGCCAACGTGTTCGAGATAACAACCACTCTCTGGGTAGGAAATAATCACCTCTCAGATCTCTTTAAAACTTCTTTATCACACCTAAAACCTATGCCCTCTTGATTTTGATACCCTTCAGGTCTCTCCTCAGCCTCCGTTGTTCAGGGAAAGCAAGCACATCCTGACCAATCTCTCCTTGCAACTAAAATCCTCCCATCTAGTCAACATTCAAGCAAATCTCCTCTGCATATTCAGATTATGTTATTATCATATACACAAGGGTGCAATCACACCCAGTGGAATCCTATCCATCCATATAGTCTAGGGTTCAATCACACTCAAGTGGAATCACATCCTTTCTATAGTGTGACAACTAGAACTGCACACAATAAGTGCAGCTCAATAAGTTTTTTGTAAAATTGCAACATAACATCACAATTCTTATATTCTATGCTCCAACCATTTGAAGGCAAGCTTGCTCTCTTGGTCTCTCTGTTGACCAATATTATTTAGTGCCCTGCCATTTACTGATTCATCTGACCCCTCTACGACTTCCCAGAATACGTTAACTCACAGTTGTTGGGACAGAAATACTATCTGCCCTTGCTCCATCTCTGTCCATCTGATCAATGTCCTGCTGTAGTCTTAGGGAACTTCACCTTCCACAATACCATCATTGGACTGCTGAGTTCTTCCATCAATTTTTTTAAATTCCAGATTCCAACAATTCCAGTTTCTATCATCTTCAGACTTATGAGATATATTTTGTAAACTGACAGGCAATTCCTCCTTTGCCACTTATACAAAGATACTTTGTTCAAAGTCAAATTTATTCATCACATGCACCAGTGAAATGAATTTGCCAGCAGCGATACACTTAAAAAAACCCACACAATACACAATAGAATTTAACACAAACATCCACCACAGCATTATTCACTGTGGTGGAAGACAACAAAGTTCAGTCAGTCCTCCTCCTTTGTTCACCCATGGTCGGGGCCATAAACCCTCCGTAGTTGCCGCTACAGACGGCCAGATATACAGGCCCTCACTTCGGGATGATCTAATTCTGACGTCGGGACGGTGGAACACACTCCGCAGCTTGGAGCGCCCAATTCGGCACTTTCCTACTGGAGACCGCAGCTTCGGGATGTTATAGGCCGCAGGCCAGCGGTTGGAGCTCTTCTCCGTCGATTCCCGGCAAGGGATCCCAGGCTCAGGATGGTAAGTCCACGTCACGCCCATCGTCATCGGGTGGCGCCGCGCGCGGCAGCCTCGCCAGCAGTCTGTTTGTCCTTTCACCCTTTTTGTTATTTTTAGTCTGTTTAAAGTATGTTCCTGGAGGTTTCTTAATCTTTTTTATATGGGGGAGGTGGGGAGTGGAAGGGGTAAACCGTTTCCCAGTCACTTCCTGGTCGGGATGCGTCAATTCTCCGAGTCGCATCTTCGCCCCTCCTCGCGGCCTACCATCTGGATTGGCGTGGCCTTTCCTGCCAGAGACCGGCCAGAGCTTCAGCAGCGGTGCAGCGCTGAATTACCATCGCGGAGCAGGCGATGCCTTACCGCAGATCGCCTTGTGGAGCTCCGGAGTGTTGGGCCAGCTGACTTTTAACATTGCAGAGCCTGGGATCTTTGCCGAGGATCGCCAGTGTTGGAGCTCCGTCCAGTTCGGCCTGTGGACTTCGGGAGTCGCGGTCTCCGGTAGGAAGTGGCCGATACAGAAACTCCAAGCCGCTGAGAGTGTTCTCCGTTCCGACGCCGGAGCTGGAAACATCGGGCCACCCGTAGCAACAACTGCGGAGGGCCCAAAGGCCCCGACCATGGGTGAACAAAGAGGAAGAGGACTGAACTTTATTGCCTTCCCTCACAGTGGGAAACGTTGATTCTGCTGCGGGGGATGTTCATGTTAAATTCCACAGTGTTGTGTTTTTTTTATTCGTATGGCTGTATGGTAATTCAAATCTCACTGTACCAATTGGTGCATGTGATAATAAATATCTCTTGAATCTTGAAGCTTTGTAGACCACAGCCCCATGATGCCAATGTCACCAGGTCAGCGATTGGAGCACTTCTCTCGCCCCCGCTCCGCAATGGAAAAGTTTACACTGCGCCTGCTGCTGAAGCTCTGGGCCCGACTCCGGGAAAGGCCACTCCAATCCAAGCTAGGCCGCGAGAGAAGAGGCAGAGAAGCGACATGGAAAAAATTGCCTCTGTCGAGGAAGTGACTGAAGAACGGTTTCCCCCTTTCCCCCACCACCTCCTACATAAGAAACACCAAGAGACACTAAAACAAACATTTGGACACACCAAAAAAAACAAACAAAGTCGAAATAACGAACACGCTGCTCACAGGGCAGCCGACTCGCAGCGCCGCCAACCGACCAAATGTTAAACAATGTAAGGACATTGAACATGCCATAGGATGTTTAACATTCCTTTTTTGCGCTAATGTAAATGACACAGAGCATAACAATAAATGAATGTTCATGTAACAGTCCCAAGATTTGATAGGGAAGGGATTAAATGGCCAACCTGTAATTAAAGACATATTACTGTCACTTAGTGCATAGTTAAGGACATAATTGTTTTGTCAATCAATATTTGTTTGGGGTGTTTGCATATCCAGGGAGCTGTCCTTCAATAGTGTGATAAGTGAACCAGATTTTGAGTGCTATGGGTCTTGTGCTCAAAAGCTTTTGGACTATTCATGGGTGTTTTTCAATGGGGTCTCCTCAGTTGAGATATTCTCCCATTGTGTACACTCACGACTGTGCAGCCATATTCTGCTCCAATCATTTACGAGTTTGCAGATGACACCACCATTGTAGACTGCATCTCCAAAATACCAGATGGAGTACAGGAAGGAGACAGAGAGCTCAGTTACATGGTGTCAAGGCAAAATTCTCTCCCTCAATGTCAGCAAAACAAAGATAGTAGTCATCGAACTTCAGGAAGTGGAGTGAAGTATACTCCCCAGTCCACATAAATGATGCTTTAGTGGAAATTGTCAAAAGCATCTGGTTCCTAGATGTTAATCTCACCACCAATCTCTCCTGGTCCAACCATATTGACTCTGGCCAAGAAAGTACATCGCCTCTAATTCCGCAGAAGATGTCTTCTGTCATATTTTGTCCATTCAATGGTCTAGCCAGATATTGTCCATTCAAAGCGCTGGTAATGGCAGCAGTGATTTGAAATAACACATTTAAGGATGGTCTCATCACAATCCTCGGGTGGAATCAGCCACATAAATAATGCCCTTAAGAATTTGCCGTGTTGCAGACCAAAATGCAATATTGGAATAGTACCTAGCCATTTTCTCAAAATAAAAATGACACTGTGGAGTTTACTTCCATCATTTTATATCACATCACCCAGTACACTTTCTCTGGCGTAGAAGAGGGAGCATATTTGACAAAACTCTGAGTTCTAGGTCAGGCAATTACCCCTCCTTTTCTAACATCAGCACTAAATGGTGAAATAACTGCTCACCTCTTTCCTGTCAGAATTTCCACTTTGCACAAAAAGGGTTTTAATACACTTAGGTTACCACCTAACCATCACTCAATCTCCACCATTTGCCACAAACCCACACAGTGATTTTGGAGTATTATATTTCAGCATGGGGTTTTGGGCATAATTTTAGAAAATGCTCATGCACTTTTATAAAGCTAAGCAGGAATAATTAAACCTTAGTCTTTCAGAAGTTAAATTAATTTATCTCCTATCATGTTGAAGCTATTAATTAGCTTTTTAAGTAACAGTGAAAATGGGAAATCAGTGAGCAGTGCCCCTACCTCTCTGACCCTTTGATGTTTTGGTCCATGAATCTGCAAGAAAAATTAAACTATCAGCTTTGTTTATGGCGGTAAACATTATGCTTTGCCAGGTCGAAATATACTGTGCTCACCAAAATCATTTCGGCATTCTGCCAAGGAAAAATAAAATCACCACCTGTGCTTGAATCATATTCCACCTGCTGGCTTCCTGCAGAATCATGATGCATCTGCTCAGCAAAAGAAATGAATATTTTGACCATAATGTAACATAATAAGAAATATTATATTCAAATCTGTAGATGGTTTATGCATGCAACCTATAATGTAGCTACCTCAATACCACTAACCACGCCCAGCCATCTCAGTATAACTGTGATATCTTTCCCTTGCTCCTCCCTTGGTTCCAGTACGCCTGAAGACTAGATGCAGTCAGTACTGGGACGTGTTTGACATGTGCCTTTATTAAATACTCAGTAAAGTTACAGTGTGTCAGAAGTGGGAGCCTGCCACTACTAATTACCCCACAGCTCCCTGCATGCCCCGGTCAGTTCGCTTGCTGCGTTCTCCTCCCTCTGCGCTTCCTGGGTTCGGGCAGATGATCTCCTCCCCTGCTCGTTCTCCTTCTCCTCCTTCTCCCCCGTCTCCTCCTCCTGGATCACCCGTGCTGGTTGGGTCACCTTCCGCATTCCCGGTTGGGTCTCCGCCGACTTTCTCCTTCCCGGCTGCTACTGCTCCGCCTCCTCTTCTATCTGATGGGGAGGGTGATGGTGCTATACGCACACGCTCGGGTCGGGTTGTCAAACCTCCTGTCCGCTACGGTGATTTCGTTTAAATTTGCATGTGTTGTATAATCACACTGCCACTGTTATAACTTCAATTTTAGATTTCTAAGGGAAAGGATGTAGATGGTGTCAAATGCTTAAATGGTGAACAACAAACAAGGAACACATTAATCCTCAAAAGACACATGTCTACAGAATTTAGGCAATGAGTCAGTGTTGATATCCTGACCTGGTGAGCTGTTGATTGGTCTGTCATGGGTGTGTAGCAATTATTTTCTATATAATTAGCTCTCAAATTCATCTGATATGAATGCCTTGAATGCTGACCATATATACATTTTCATGCAGAGCAAAGAAAAAATTGAATGTAAGGTACTGTACATAGATAAGACAAGTTTAGAGGTGTATGGGACAAATGCAGGCAGGTGGGACTAGTGTAGATGGGACATGTTGGCCGGTGTGGGCAAGTTGAACCAAAGGGCCTGCTTTCACAGTAAGACTCTATGAGAAGGCAGGTGGTTGGAATCGCCACTCAGAGTTAAATGGGTTGTTGTGGTTATAAAGAAATATTACTGAATATAAGAAATCAGGTTGAATACTCCAAATTTAATAGTATAAAAAGTTAGATGAAATAACTGCAGGGAATATTCTAGCAAAGATTGGAACCATGTAAGGGCTGCCCCACCATATTGCACTATAAAGAGACAGCATTGAATGATGATGATGAATACTTTAAAGGAGGGGGACATACAAATCTGAGGAAGAGAAACCACATGATGGCAATTAGTTTAGTTTATGAATCAGTTAAAATTATTTTGTAAAGAAATAATTCTACATTAAAAATCAAATTATGTAAATTAGAATGCAATTATAGAATTATTCTGTGAAGAAAATTTTCCATTTGTACATCCAATTCATTGAATAATTGGTTCAATTTAATGTGTCTACTATTTTCAGTGTCACAGTAAATTAATAAGATCCATGATTCGAGATATATTTCTTGTTGTAAAGTACTGAAGTACAAATTAAAGTATTTTATCTTTTCATGGAACATAGTCTTAAATAGTCTATTTCTATGAAACATAATTAATAAACAACTGTTATTAATTAATTAGTGAACCATAATTAACTCTAGGACATGGTACCCTGCACTGAAATTATCCAAGGGTGTTGGCGTGTTGTTTTGGTGAATGTTGGGGATTGCTTGTCCAGTTTGTATGTAACTACATTTCCTTCAAAACAGGAGGCAAGTTGACATTTGATAACATTTGAGATGTTAATGTCCATTGTAATCATTAAGAATCTTATATAATTTGAAACTGATCATCAAAAACATTTAGGAGCTATCAAAATATATTCAAATACTTGTATATTTTCTTACTTTCACAACAAATAAAAACATTTGCCAACTCTTAATGAAGATACTGGGGATTTGAATGATGTTTTAACAGTAAAATAAGAGGAATTACCTTTTATATTTCTTTCTGGGTCTTTGTTCTCGTTAATTAAATAATAATTTCTTATATTTGTTTACATTATTTGTACGCTAATTTCCCTGAGGAAACTATTCGGATGACTAAATATAATATATTACAATAGATAATGCGATCAAGGATTTGCTTACTCCAACACCCGTTCCCCCAATGCAACCCGTTCCCCAATGCAATATTCCACCACTCACGAATAGCCCCCAACTAGCTCATTTTCCCTCATCCCCCAGCACTCCCTCCCCCTCCTCTTCACCCTCCCTCTTATTTCCCCTATCCTCCTCCCCTCCCCAATCCCTCCCTCACCTCTGCCTCCCTCCTTTCCCCTAGTCTCAGTCACTCCCTTCCTTCCTCCATAACTCCTCTCCCCTCCCTACACCCTCCTATCCCTCCATCCCCCATGCCTCACCTCCCTCTATTCCCCCTACTATCCCTCCTGATCTCCTCCACTGCCCTCCTCTCCCTCTATTCCCCAATCCCTACTTCCCCCACCCCCCCCCCCTCTCCCTCTACTCCCCCTCCTCCCCCACTCTCCCTCCTCACCTCCCCCACATTCCCGCCTCTCCCTCCCTACCCCATCCTCCCCCTCAATCCTCCCACTCTCCCTCCTTCCCAGGATCTTTCCTCTCTCCTCACCTCCCCCAATCCCTCACTCACCTCTCCCTCCCTCTCCTTTCCCCTACCCCCCTCCCTCCATAAAAAGCAGCATCAGCAGTTCCTTCCTCCACTGCTCGGCCAGGATGCAACCCGACTCTCCCTCCCCCCCCCCCCTCTGTCCACCCGGGACTGCCATTGCCGCAGAGGGCGGGGGGAGGAGAGGGGGAGAGTGACGGGATCAGGACCTTCACTAAACTCTCCCCCCCCCTGCAGCCGCTACCAGTGGTGGGGGAGATGGTAGACAAGTTACTGTGAGGAAGGGAGAGAGGAGCTTGTGAGTGAGGAGGGAGAGGACATGGTGCAGGAAGGGCGTCGCCGTCCCGGCCGTGGCGTTGACTGACTGGAGAGGAGACCAATCTGCGCATACGCAGTTTTCTTTTTCTTAAGTTTTAAATGTCAATAACGTAAAATATACCATCAATCTGAACAAAACTTGTTTAATTTACATCACAGGACAGTGGTGAGTAAGGTGGGCCAAAATTGTAGCGTTATCCTGTACCAATTTTGCGCAAATATAGGTACAAAACAAACAAACAAGATGAGAGTTTTAATAATGTATAGATATAGATAAGGCAAGGCTAAAGCCTTAAAACATTGATTCGGAGAGCAGCAGCATTTGAGGCAACAAGAAGGAAATTGGTCTACAAGCTATTCTACAATACAGTGTATTCAATTCAAAGACTACAAGAGAAATGCAGTTCTTGTAAAAAATATCGTTTTTTTTGGAAGGGTTGTTATTCCAAAAGGAAAGAAGATGCAAACGCAAAATCTTGAATCTTACATTAAAAATGAATACTATAAATATCTATTTTTCAATCATAAAAACTTAAGACCACAAGAAATATAGTAATGCAGTCATACTGCACAGAAACAATTCACCAACCCACCACATCCATGATGACTGTTTAGCTCATCTACCATTTTACACTAATTCTATTTAGAACATAGAACAGTACAGCGCAACAACAGGCCCTCAGCCCACAATGTCCATATCAAATATGATGCCTTAAACTAATCTCCTCTGCCTGCACGTGATCTATATCCTTCCATATTCATGTGCCTATCTGAAAATCTCTGAAATGCCACTATTGTATCTACTTTGTCCAACATCCCAAGTACCCCTGTAGCATATTCCAGGCTCTGTGTAAAAAACTTGCCCCGCACATCTACTTTAGGTTTTATCCCTCTCACCTTATAGCTATGCCCTCTAGTATTTGACATTTCCACACTGGGGGAAAGGATCTAACTATCAATCCAATCTATGCCTCACAATTTTATATTCTTCTACCAGATCTCCCCGCGGGCTCTGCACTCTAGTGAAAATATTGTTTGCCCAACCTCTCCTTATAGTGGATACCCTCTATCCCAGCCAGCAAATGAATCCAAATGACCAGGCTATCGTGGATGCCATACATTTTAATCTTCTGTATCAGCCTATTATGAGGTCCTTTATCAAATGCCTTACTAAAATTAATGCAGAAAACATCCACTGCCCTCCCCTCATCAATTATTTGCCTATATGACGTCCATGTCCACTTTACCTTATCTATTCAAGTGGCTCGCTAACTGAATTGACATGAACACCAAACAGGCCATTCATCCTCGGGTCCACTCTGCCATTCTGCTAATTTAGTACATTAGATATGCCATTGTCTTCACAAGATAGAAAGGCAGCACAATGTGCAAATAAAGGCAACCGTGTGCAAAACCAATACAAATGTAACATATCTCATGCATTTTATTTTGCACGTTAAGTACAGTATATCTACATAGATTTATTCTTATTTCTAAGATGTACTGTTTACACTCCATTTCTATAATTTGAGGGAAGCCATGCAGCTAGCAAGTCCTAATACAGAAACTTCTACTGGGACCCACTTCGACTGAAGAAAATGGGAAGTAAACAAGGCATTGCATGAGTCATCAACACTCTCACAGTTTCATTAGCTTCTCCCTAATGAAACTGTATAGCTCGATAGTTAGACAAGACTGAAAAAATGTAAAATTAAAAGCTAAAAATATTCCCATTGTTTCAAATACATTTAGGAAAGTTTCAAAACAAGTTGTAGCATAATATATTGGTGAGCAAAATAAGTAGCTTGTAAAATGCCACGTGCACACCAAACACAATTCAGCCTGGCTGTCATTTGATATCAAGTAAATCAACAAGCAATGGTCACTTCAAAATGTTACAAAAAAAATAGTAAAGACAGAAATCAGCATCAAGAAAGTGAGTAAATTGCTTTTTCCAATATATGGTTGTTTTAATAATGTAAAACTAGGTGTGAGTTAGCATTGCAATTGCAAATGAAGTTTGGCACTTAGAAACTTTTCAAGGAAGAAATGGGTTTCAACATCCAAAGTTAATTTTCTGAAAATTGCCAAACTGTGCTGTTTCCTGCACAACTAAATTGGACCAACAATATAGAATTCAGTCACGCCCATTTAATTTTGTGCCATGTCAAAGAGCTTCAGTAAATTCTAAAGTATATTGAAGTATTTCGCATTGTAAGCCTCTGCAGACCTGATATGACAATTTTACACTTTAAAACCTCCAGAAACACCATGTGTAGAAATAAGAATTGTTCCCTTTCTGGGTCAGAGGTTGTGTAATATTGTTAGACAATAGACAATAGATGCAGGAGTCGGCCATTCGGCCCTTCGAGCCAGCACCAAACATAAATTCAGCAATAAAAAGCTTCTTGCATTGTTATATACCAGCTCTGACTTTTGAAGTAGCTCCTCCACTTCATAGATCGCTGAGCTATTTAACATCCCAGCATGTGCATTAAACTCATTATTACTTTTCCAAGGAATGCCGAGCTATGTTTCACTTTATCATTGTTATATATCTCCTAGAAATAATTATTAAGTTCAGTGGATATATATTTTTATGATAACAGTGTGGTTTCTTTCTGTTGTAAGTAAGAATTTCATTGTTCTATCTGGGACATATGACAATAAAACACTCTTGACTCTTCAGTCTTCAGCCTGAAGAAGGGTCTCGACCCGAAACGTCAGCCATTCCTTCTCTCCAGAGATGCTGCCTGTCCCGCTGAGTTACTCCAGAATTTTGTGTCTACCTTCGATTTAAACCAGCATCTTGGAAACATAGAAACATAGAAAATAAGTGCAGGAGGAGGCCATTCGGCCCTTTGACCCAACACCGCCATTCATTATGATCACGGCTGATCGTCCCCAATCAATAACCCGTGCCTACCTTCTCCCCATATCCCCTGATTCCACTAGCCCCTAGAGCTCTATCTAACTCTCTCTTAAATCCATCCAGTGATTTTGCCTCCACTGCCCTCTGTGGCAGGAAATTCCACAAATTCACAACTCTCTGGGTGAAAATTTTTTTTCTCACCTCAGTCTTAAATGGCCTCCCCTTTATTCTAAGACTGTGGCCCCTGGTTCTGAACTCGCCCAACATTGGGAACGTTTTTCCTGCATCTAGCTTGTCCAGTCCTTTTATAATTTTATATGTTTCTATAAGATACCCTCTCATCCTTCTAAACTCCAGTGAATACAAGCCTAGTCTTTTCAATCTTTCCTCATATGACAGTCCCGCCATCCCAGGGATCAATCTCGTGAACCCACGCTGCACTGCCTCAATCACAAGGATGTCCTTCCTCAAATTAGGAGACCAAAACTGTACAAAATACTCCAGATGTGGTCTCACCAGAGCCCTATACAACTGCAGAAGAGCCTCTTTACTCCTATACTGAAATCCTCTTGTTATGAAGGCCAACATTCCATTAGCTTTCTTCATTGCCTGCTGTACCTGCACACCAACTTTCAGTGACTGGTGTACAAGGACATCCAGGTCTCTCTGTACCTCCCCCTTACCTAACCTAACCCCATTGAGATAATAATCTGCCCCCTTGTTTTTGCCGCCAAAGTGGATAACCTCACATTTATCTATATTATACTTATATATTAGCCTTATCAAAGGCTTTCTGAATGTCTAGATACACTACATCCACTGGCTCCCCTTCACCCATTTTACTTGTCACATCCTCAAAAAATTCCAGAAGATTCATCAAGCATAATTTTCCTTTCATAAATCCATGCTGACTTGGACTAATCCTTTTACTGCTATCCAAATGCCCCATTATTACCTCTTTAATAATTGACTCCAGCATCTTTCCCACCACCGAAGTCAGGCTAACTGGTCTGTAATTCCCCGTATTCTCTCTCGCCCCTTTCCCGAAAAGTGGGATAACATTAGCTATCCTCCAATCCACAGGAACTGATCCTGAATCTATAGAACATTGGAAAATGATCACCAATGCATCCACTATTTCTAGAGCCACCTCCCTGAGGACCCTGGGATGCAGACCATCAGGCCCAGGGGATTTATCATCCTTCAATCCCATTAGCCTACCCAATACTATTTCTCACCTAATGAAAATTTATTTCAGTTCTTCGACCCCCTTAGATCCTCTGTCCTCCAGTACATCTGGAAGATTGTTTGTGTTTTCCTTAGTGAAGTACCTGTTCATCTGCAGTTCTTTCCAACACACTCTTGAATCTTGTTCCACATTACTGCTTACAATAATCCTGTGTTCAATTTAATATATGGGGAAACATTTCAAAATATCTAGCATTGATTTCATAACTTAAACTGTCATTTCAATTACCTTCTTCAGATTATGCATTTCTTGGGTTTGTATTCAAGAAATACAGTGCCCTCCATAATGTTTGGGACACAGACCCATCATTTATTTATTTGCCTCTGTACTCCACAATTTGAGATTTGTAATAGAAAATAATCACATGTGGTTAAAGTGCACATTGCAGACTTTATTAAAGGGTATTTTTATATATTTTGGTTTCATCATGTATAAATTACAGCTGTGTTTAGACAATAGACAATAGGTGCAGGCGTAGGCCATTCGGCCCTTCGAGTCAGCACCACCATTCACTGTGATCATGGCTGATCATCCACAATCTGTACCCCTTTCCTGCCTTCTCACATATCTGCTTACTCCGCTATCTTTAAGAGCTCTATCTAACTCTCTCTTGAAAGCATCTAGAGAATTGGCCTCCACTGCCTTCTGAGGCAGGGAATTCCACAGATTCCCAACTCTCTGTGCGAAAAAGTTTTTCCTCATGTCCATTCTAAATGGCTTACCCCTTATTCTTAAACTGTGCCCCTCTTTATACATAGTCCCCCCATTTCATGGGACCTTGATGTTTGGGACACATGGCTTCACAGTTGTTTGTAATTGCTCAGGTGTGTTTAATTGCCTCCTTAATGCAGGTAGAAGAGAGCTCTCAGCACCTAGTCTTTCCTCCAGCCTTTCCATCACCTTTGTAACCTTTTATTGCTGTTTGTCAACATGAGGACCAAAGTTCTGGAAAAAGGTCTTGTGGACAGATGAGACGAAGATGAGCTTGTATCAGAGTGATGGCAAGAGCAAAGTATGAAGGAGAGAATGAACTGCCCAAGATCAAAAGCATACTATCTCATCTGTGCAACACGGTGGTGTGGTGTTATGGCCTGGACATGTATGGCTGCTGAAATTACTAGCTCACTTATCTTCATTGATGTTACAACTGTTGATGGTAGTAGCATAATGAATGCTGAAGTGTATAGACACATCCTATCTGCTCAAATTCAAACAAATGCCCGAAAACTCATTGGCTGGCGGTTCATTCTTCAGCAAGACAATGATCCCAAACATACTGCTAAAGCAACAAAGGAATTTTTCAAAGCTAAAAAATGGTATAATCTTGAGTGGCCAAGTCAATCACCTGATCCGAACCCAATTGAGCATGCCTTTTATATGCTGAAGAGAAAACTGAAGGGGACTAGCCCCCAAAACAAGCAAAAGCTAAAGATGGCTGCAATACAGGCCTGGCAGAGCATCACCAGAGAAGACACCCAGCAACTGGCGATGTCCATGAATCGCAGACTTCAAGCAGTCATTGCATGCAAAGGATATGCAACAAAATACTAAACATGACTACTTTTATTTACATGACATTGCTGTGTCCCAAACATTATGGTGCCCTGAAATGGGAGGACTATGTATAAACACTGCTGTAATTTCTACCTGGTCAAACCAAAATGTATAAAAATGGCCTTTATTAAAATCAGACAATGTGCATTTTAACTACATGTGATTTTTTTTTCTATTACAAATCTCAAATTGTGGAGTACAGATGCAAATAAATAAATGATAGATCTTTGTCCCAAACATTATGGAGGGCACTGTATTTCTTGCTGATGAAGAGGAGCTTTGTTTTGCATTTGACTCTCCCAGCTATTGCTGTGATCATTCAAATGCAGAGCACAGATGTGTTACTTCCTGCTCCTGTTGTCTCTCAACCCATGTGTTGAGCACAGTTGCATTTATAAACATGCCACCGTTCTGCAAAAACATTACTTTAAATTTTCAGTAATTCTTTTCCCTAGTGATATTTTGATTGTTTGAAATTTTGAAGAATAAAGAAATTTGAAAAATGGTAAAAGCTAGGGAAAGAAATACAATGATTATTAAATACATATTAACTGTGCATCAGATGACTATTTAATTCTGATCCGAATGAAGAATTATATTGTTGCCTTGTCAGAAATGTATTTAAATATGGGGATATGGACCAAGCGCAGGCAGGTGGTGCGAGTATAGCTGGGACATGTTGACCGGTGTGGGCAAGTTGGGCCGAAGGGCCTGTTTCCACACTGTATCACTCTATGACTATGACTCTTAATGCTCCTTCACTGAATATTAACCATATCTTTCAAGTCAAACTTTCAGGAGATTAATTCTGTACACAAGTGAATTATTCAGTTTAGCACAAAGTGAATGAGGAATACATATTATTTTTATTAGTTTTCCTCTAAAATTGTCAGAAGTCTGCTGGCAAAATACTACACAATAGACTTTTTAGGGAAATTGACGACTATGGGACTAAAGGAACAGTGGCGGCACGAATGTGAAAGTAGTTGAGGTGAAGCCTGTTTCTCAAGTAAGGAAGAATAGAGTTTTGAATTAGGAACAATGTTCTTATTCAATATTTTATTGGCTGCATAGCATATACAGCATTATTTCAAATTATTTACTTGGCATAGAAATAAAATAAAATTAAGTTACAAGACCTCTATGGGAAGGCATGGGCACACTGGGGAAAAAACATACTTTTATGATCTGAGGTAGAATATAACTTTGTAATTGACCTACTTGGCGACTCTGCTCCAGAACAAAAGACATTTTATCCAGCGGATAAATAGTGAGTAAACAACAGCAATTGCTGAGATTATCCAAGCTACGCGGTGTTGCCATGTCTCATGTCGCTTTCTCTGCTTTAGAAAGCATATTTCAATTGTGGAGGGATAGAAGAGAATGTTACCTGCCACACCACGCACCCCCAACCATAAACCTAAAATTACATTGCTACATTTGACCACATGGCAATGCAGGTGCCAGGGATGCACTTCCCCTGACGATAATTAAAGGAATCTTCCCTTGTTCGAGTGAGATTTAGCTGACTATTGGAGTTCCCCTGGTAGCTATGTGTTCGCAGTTATGCAAAGATCACTCCACCCTTCGGACATTTAGTCCTACATTGCTTGGAAAAAATAGTTTCCTATTATTCGAATGGCAGCCAGCATCATCAGAGACCCACACCACCCTGGCCACACACTAATTTCACCCCTGCCATCAGGAAGAGGGTACAGGAGCCTGAAAACAGTAACGTATAGGTTCAGGAACAGCTTCTTGCCTAAAGCCATCAGGCTGTTAAACACTACAACCTCCATTAAACTCTGAACAATAGATTATTATTGTTATTATTGCACTATTATTGTTTTTTTTAATGTGTACGTATGGTTGCGATATCTATATATATAATGTATGTGAGTATATACCCGAATATTCTTGACTCTCGAGTATATCGATCTGTAACCCATATCTGCTTCTGATCTATGAGTGTTAAATGTACAGTAAAAATGTTTTATTCCCTCATTTTTTACTTGAACACAAAGATTTTTTTTTTAAATATGGGAACTGTAGACCAGTAAAGGGCCTGTTCCACTATGGCGACATAATTTGCGAGTTTAGAAGAGTTTGCACTCGCCACAAACTTGCAGCATTGCCGACACGTGGTCCTAGGTCACTGTAACTGTCCTTCATGATCGAGAGACGTTCCCGCATACTCGCGGCCTCAGTTTGGTCGAGGAAAAATTGCTTAAAGATTTTCCGCGTGTCAAAATTGGTCGGCATGGTTCTTTCAAATTCGTAGTGCAGTGGTAGTGGGGTCGCCATGTAGTTATAAGCAGTCGAGGTGGCCGTAGGCAATCTCCTTTGCTGACCAGGCATTTTAAGTCTTCAGGACCAAGAAAACCGACCGGTAATGTTAAATACCTGCTAAACTTTATTAAAAGTTGTCTGGCATCTTAAAAGTGCCTCCACTCCTTCTACCCCTCCTTCTCTCCCCTTCCCCACCCCCCCCCCCCCCCCCCCCATCCCCGCACTCTAAAGTACTTACCGAACACTGTGCCAGCCGTCTTTTACCTTCCTCTTCATCGTGGGTGTGAATTTCAAACAGCGCTCCCACGCTTACCCTGGCCACCGCAAAGGGGGTGTGTGTGTGTGTGTGTGTGTGTGTGTGTGTGTGTGTGTGTGTGTGTGTGTGTGTGTGTGTGTGTGTGTCTGTGTCTGTGTCTGTGTCTGTGTCTGTGTCTGTGTCTGTGTCTGTGTCTGTGTCTGTCTCTGTGTGTCTCTGGATGTATCTTGGTATCATCTGCATACTTACTAATCCAATTTACAACCCCTTCATCCAGATCATTGATGTACATGACAAACAACAAAGGACCCAACACAGATCCCTGAGGCACCCCACTAGTCACCTGCCTCCAACCCGACAAACAGCCATATTATCTCTAAGTATCCTTTCCATTAATTTGCCCACCACTGAAGTCAAACTGAAGACACCTTTCCCGCTTCTCAGTTCCACCCAAATAGCCTCCCTAGATGAGCCCTCCAATCTATCCTGCCTAAGCACTGCTGTAATATCTTCCCTGACTAGCAATGCAACACCTCCACCTCTTGCCCCTCCAATTCTATCACACCTGAAGCAACGAAATCCTGGAATATTTAGTTTCCAATCACAGCCCTCCTGCAACCATGTTTCACTGATCGCCACAACATCATACTTCCAGGTGTCTATCCAGACTCTAAGCTCATCCACCTTTCTTACAATGCTCCTAGCATTAAAATATGCACATTTAAGAAACCCCCCGTCTCTTCTTCTCTGTTTATTTCCTTTTTTTTCTTTCTCCTCTTGTGTCCGAGTGCTTCCCTTTTCTGCTTCCTGCCTCCCATTCTGTCAACTAGCTTTCTCTATTTGAGTCCCTCGCCCCAACCATTCTAGTTTAAAGTCTCCCCAGTGACCTTTGCAAATTTCCCCGCCAGGATATTGGTCCCCCTCGGGTTCAAGTGCAACCCATCCTTTCTGTACAGCTCCCACCTTCCCCAAAAGAAGTCCCAATGATCCAGAAACTTGAATCCCTGCCCTCTGCACCAGTCTTTCAGCCACGCATTTATCCTCCACCTCGCTCCATTCCTACTCTCACTGTCGCGTGGTACAGGCAGTAATCCTGAGATTGTTACCTTTTTGGTCCTTTTCCTTAACTCTCCTCCCAACTCCCTAAATCCTCCCTTCAGGACCTCTTCACTTTTTTTACCTATGTCATTTGTACCAATATGTACCACGACCTCAGGCTCCTCTCCCTCTGATTTCAGGATATCTTGGATGCGTTGAGACACGTCCGAGACCTTGGCACCAGGGAGGCAGACCACCATCCTGGTCTCCCGACTGCGTCCACAGAAACGCCTATCCGACCCCCTAACAATAGAGTCCCCAATTACAATTGCCCTCTTCTTTTTTTCCCTACCTTTCGGAGCAACAGGGCCGGTCTCTGTGCTGGAGGCCCGTCCGCTGTTGCTACCCCCG
The DNA here is from genome assembly GCF_010909765.2 of Amblyraja radiata. NCBI lineage: Eukaryota > Metazoa > Chordata > Chondrichthyes > Rajiformes > Rajidae > Amblyraja > Amblyraja radiata. The sequence continues at coordinate 64,766,571 of NC_045960.1, forward strand.
GGTAGGCTGTCACCCCCCTCCGTACTCAAAAAGGAGTACTTATTTGCAAGGTGTACCGACATTGGAGTACTCCCTCGTTCCTGCCTCTGCCCCTTGCCCTTCCTTAGCGTGACCCACATGTCTCTCTCCCGTGGTTTTGGAGTGACCACCTCCCTATAACTCCCCTCTATGACCTCGTCACTCTCCCTGACCAGACAGAGGTCATCGAGCTGCTGCTCCAGGAACCTAATACGGTCCCTTAGGAGCCCCATCTTGATGCACCTGGTGCAGATGTGGACGTCTGGAGGGCCATCCGACACCATGACCTCCCACATCTGACATCCAGAACAGTACACTGCTCTGACTGTCATTCTCTAGCATTACCCTGGATCTGATACCAGTATAATACAATAGAAACTGCTGGGAGAAATCAGCAGGTATCTGACACAAACAGCTGCTCCCTCTTGCCCTTTAAACTGCACCTTTATTATATAAACAAAAAGCACTGTACCTTTACTAAAGCACTGTACCTTTAACCAGAAAGCAGAAATGCTAACCTGAGGTTGCACCCAATCAGCTGCTTCCTCTAGTCTGCTTCAGCCAATCAGCGGCTTCCACCAGAACCCTCCCTATGGAGTGTGGAACGTTACGGGTTTTGGTAAAAAAGCCCTGACCCTCCTCCACTGTCTCCAACGGTCCTGGGCCTCTGTGAAAACAAGCCCCGCGCCCGATTTAAGTACTCACCGCCCTGACCCTCCTCCACTGTCTCCAACGGTCCTGGGCCTCTGTGAAAACAAGCCCCGCGCCCGATTTAAGTACTCACCGCCCTGACCCGCCTCCACTGTCTCCAACGGTCCTGGGCCTCTCAATAGAAATTGCATTAATTGCAATGTGTAAAAAGAGTTGAGATACTGTCTTATAATTTTGCTGCATGTCATTGTGGGATATATCATGTCTTGATTGGTGAATATTTAGTTTGTGACTTTATTTGAAGCAGAAATAATATGTGAATGCTTCATTGAGTATAATTCCGACTGGTAACTACGCACTTCGCCCGAGGGCATTATCGCACGCGTCATGCAAGCCATCTTAAATTACCACCTAAACTGTCATTTGCCAACCTAAAAAGCTGCCAAGGTTGCCCAGCTGGCAACAGGGAAAAAAAGTTAAGCGAGAGCCCTGATACAAGCCCAGCCGCTCCATTCTCTCAGCATATGACTGTCCCGCCAATCCTGAAATGAACCTTGTGAACCTACGCTGCACTCCCTCAATAGCAAGAATGTCCTTCCTCAAATTTGGTGACCAAAACTGCACACAATACTCCAGGTGTGGTTTCACTAGGGCCCTGTACAACTGCAGAAGGACCTCTTTGCTCCTATACTCAACTCCTCTTGTTATGAAGGCCAACATATCATTCGCTTTCTTCACTGCCTGCTGTACCTGCATGCTTACTTTCATTGACTGATGAACAAAGACCCCCAGATCCCGTTGTACTTCCCCTTTTCCCAACTTGACACCTTTTAGATAATAATTTGCCTTCCTGTTTTTGCCACCAAAGTGGATAACCCCACATTTATCCACATTAAATTGCATCTGCCATGCATCTGCCCTCTCACCCAACCTGTCCAAGTCAGCCAGCATTCTCATAGCATCCTCCTCATAGTTCACACAGCCACCCAGCTTTGTGTCATCTGCAAATTTGCTAATGTTACTTGTAATCTCTTCATCTAAATCAGTAATATATATTGTAAATAGCTGCGGACCCAGCACCGTGATTCTGAGAGATAAGATAGACATGCATTGGAAAGACAGGATTGATGCAGGAAAGTCAGCATGGGTTTTGCAGTTGACACTAAAATAGTTGGTATACAGTGAAGATGGTTATCTAGAATCTTGATCAGCTGGGCTGAGGAATGATACATGGAGTTTAACGCATATAAGTGCGAGGTGTTGCATTAGTGAAGCCAAAATGTCCTCAAGTATTTGACATTTCCACACTGGGAAAAATGTTCTAACTTATCTATGCCTCATAATTTTATATACTTCAATCAGCATGAAGGCCTATTATTCATGGTATGCCTTCTCACACTAGGGCTGGATCTTCAAAGTGACAGGTACAAATACATAATTCCCTGAAAGTGGCATTGCAGGCAGAAAGGGTGGTGAAGGTGGCATTTGGTACGTGGCTCTTCATCAGTCAGTGAATTGAGGAAAGAGGTTGTGACATTATGTTACAGTTGTAAGAGCAATTGGTGAGGTCACTTGGAGTATTGTGTTCAGTTTTGGTCACTCTACTAATGGAAAGATGTCATTAAACTGGAAAGAGTGCACAGAAGATTTACGGGGATGATGCCAAGAGCAGGGCCTGAACTATTGGGAGAGATTGGGCAGGCTAGGACTTTATTCTTTGGAGCACAGGAATCTAAGGGGCGATCTTATAGAGACATAAAATCACCATGTAGACACGGGAGGGCTGATCCCCCGACGCAATATTCCACCTCTCCACCAACTCCAATATTGGTGGCCAGTGGGGGGGCTTTCTGGAGCGCTGGTATGGGTTCTTGGGGTGGCAGCTCAGTCCCTCAAGCCTGATCTACTGGCACCTCACACAGCTGGTGGGCTGGCAGTTGACTCATGGCTATTCCTTGAAATTCCATTTCAAGCAGGGTGCAAGGCCACCAAATTCAAATCCATTTACCTACCATTTCAAGCAGGGTGCAAGGCCACAAAATTCAAATGCAGTTTCTTACCACTTTGAGCAGGGTGCAAGGCCACCAAATCCAAGTGCAGTTTCTTACCACTTCAAGCAGGGTACAAGGCCACCGAATTCAAGTGCGGTTTCCAACCACTTCAAGCAGGGTGCAAGGCCATCGAATTCAAGTGCAGTTTCATACCACTTCAAGCAGGGTGCAAGGCCACCAAATTCAAGTGCAGTTTCATACCACTTCAAGCAGGGTGCAAGGCCACCAAATTCAAGTGCGGTTTCCAACCACCTCAAGCAGGGTGCAAGACCACCGAATTCAAGTGCAGTTTCATACCACTTCAAGCAGGATGCAAGGCCGCCAAATTCAAGTGCAGTTTCATTCCACTTCAAGCAGGGTGCAAGGCCACCAAATTCAAATCCATTTACCTACCATTTCAAGCAGGGTGCAAGGCCACAAAATTCAAATGCAGTTTCTTACCACTTTGAGCAGGGTGCAAGGCCACCAAATTCAAGTGCAGTTTCTTACCACTTCAAGCAGGGTACAAGGCCACCGAATTCAAGTGCGGTTTCCAACCACTTCAAGCAGGGTGCAAGGCCATCGAATTCAAGTGCAGTTTCATACCACTTCAAGCAGGGTGCAAGGCCACCAAATTCAAGTGCAGTTTCATTCCATTTGAAGCAGGGCGCAAGGCCACCAAATTCAAATGCAGTTTCATACCATTTCAAGCAGGGTGAAACCACCATAAAACCACACAAAACACCAAACTCACAGTTCAGTAGACATTCAGTGTGTTCAGTTGATTCACAGCTCAGACAGAGTAGTGACCTCTCCCTCCCCCATCATGCAGAGACTGAGCCACACCCACACTTCCGGGTTTTATAACGCCTTCCCCTCCCACCGGAAAAGGTGTGGCATTCATGGCGTGATTGACAAGAGAGAGATTCTAAAAAAAAAATTTAAACACTAATAACACTTTTATTTTTCATTGATGGGAAGAATTCTCTGCACCTGCTCAGCGGAGGGGGTCTTAGTAAGATGGCCAAAAATCACAGCCGTAAGTGGTAGCGTTTTATCTGAAATCAATATACAGTGAAAACAGGAAGTAAGTGCATTTGCAGTAGTGCCTTTTAACTTCAAGCCAAAGCACCCAAACCGCCATTTGCAGTAAGTAGTGCCTTTCAACTTCAGGCCAAAGCACCCAAGCCACCATTTGCAGTAAGTAGTGCCTTTCAACTTCAGGCCAAAGCACCCACGCCACCATTTGCAGTAAGTAGTGCCTTTCAACTTCAAGCCAAAGCACCCAAGCCACTATTTGCAGTCAGTAGTGCCTTTCAACTTCAAGCCAAAGCACCCAAGCCACCATTTGCAGTAAGTAGTGCCTTTCAACTTCAAGCAAAAGCACCCAAGCCACCATTTGCAGTAAATAGATTAGATTAGATTAGATTAAACTTTATTAATCCCCTTATTCAGGGGAAATTCTGATGTCCTTGCAGCACACTAATAAAAATACAACATAGTATTCAAAAAGAAGTTCAACACAAAACATCCCCCCACAGTGATTCCCACTGTGGGGGAAGGCACAAAGTCCAGTCCCCATCCTCTTGTCCACCCAAAGTCGGGCCTATTGAGGCCTCCACAGTCGCCGCCACGGCGTCCGATGTTCTCGCCGGGTGATGGTGCTTCGGCGTCGGGAGAACCCCCAGCGGCTTGGGGTGCCAGGAACGGCCGCCTTCCCACCGGAGACCGCGGCTTCCAAGTCAACAGACCGCGCCGGACGGAGCTCCACACACTGGCGATCTCAGCAAATTCAAGTGAATTCAAGTAGTGCCTTTCAACTTCAAGCCAAAGCACCCAAGCCACCATTTGCAGTAAGTAATGCCTTTCAACTTCAAGCCAAAGCACCCAAGCCACCATTTGCAGTAAGTAGTGCCTTTCAACTTCAAGCCAAAACACCCAAGCCACCATTTGCAGTAAGTAGTGCATTTCAACTTCAAGCCAAAGCACCCAAGCCACCATTTGCAGTAAGTAGTGCCTTTCAACCTCCATCTTGCAGAGACTGAGTGTGGCACTCCACTTCCTGGTTTTATAGTCCCTCTCCCTCCCTCCAGCAGGGGCAGCGGAGAGGATGGTGAATTTTTTTAAATCATTAATATCTCTCTGATTTGTCATCGATGGGAAAAATCCTCCGGTCCCGGAAGGGGGAGGGGGGCTCTGAGCGAGGTGGCCAAAAATGACGACCGTAGGTGACGGTGTTCTCTCGGAAATCGCAGCAAAGCGAGCCAAAAGCGGTCAAGATCAGACTTTTAGTAATATAGATGAATATACAGTCGTTTTCCCAGCAGAGGGGAATCAAGAACTAGAGGGCATGGGTTTAAGGTGAGAGGGAAATGATTCAGAAGGAACCTGAAGGGAAACGTTTTCACACAGAGGGTGGTGGGTATATGGGAGAAGCTGTCAGAATACCTAGTTGAGGCAGACAACATTTAAAATACATTTTGACAGATAGGATAGGAAAGGTTAAAGGTATACGGGTCAAACATGATCAAATCAGACAAGCAGATGGGCATCTTGTTCAGCAAGCCTGTTTCCATCTTGCATGGCGCAATTACGTGCTTTACACTCTCACTTCCTCAACTGACAATAATTTGAGAATTGCTCACATCTTTTTAACAATCAACACAATGAAAACTTTACACTGTGGGATTCAAGCTGGGCTAAAGCTTTTCCTGCAAAATAACACAGATTGAAAGAGTGTTTATTAATTATTCATTATTAACACAAATTTTCTGTACATCAATAGACTTGTACAAGGAAAGAAAATTGGCAAGATTGAGTTGGAGATTCCTAGAATGTCCTAGAATGATTACTCTTCCTTGTTTCTACAAATTTTTCTTGGTTTATCACAATTTATTCGTGCACTAAATTGATCCTGATTTTTAAAAAAAGCACCAGCCATCCCCTTATAATTTCTAAAGACTCCTACAACCACCAAAAAAAAAAACTGGTGTACTGTGAGTACCATTTCTTAAAACCTTTAAACTGTTCGACCTGAAGGGTTTTACTAAATCAGTGGGAGGCTTAATTGAGCTAGCTCAGTGTACAAGATTATTTGCTCTGGAATGAAAATGACAACAATGCCCATTTTAAAAACTTTAGATAAGACATGTATATTGTAGTCAGAGAAAAACTGAATTAAATGACAAAACTATGTGATCTATTATAGGTTCGCTTCTGCAAGGCTCTCATTTGTACAGAATTTTGGCACAATATATGATAATTCAAAACCTCCTTCAAACTGAAGCTCAAGAATCATGCAGTGACAAGCAGGTAAATTAAAATTCACTTTATATACGAAACTTGCCTAAATCTAATCGTTTAAAAAAAACAATTTCCCTGGAAAAAATAAGATAAAAAAACAATTCTAGTCCCTACGTGTTTCATAACATACTTGTACACCATTATCTGTATCTAATTTGAGGCACTAATATTTTAATTTATTGCTTTTTGTAAAAGATCTTCCTTCAAAAAGGAAACAACTAAGGAGAAACATAGTTTATTATAATGCAATAAATTAGAACAAGCAAAAGAAAATCCATTTCATGGAAATGAAGTGGGCAAGGAGGAGGTGGATGTGAGAGGGGAGATAGATGAGTTGGGGTCACAAAGCCAAGTTCTGCAATGAACACCTAACAAATGCTTTGAATGTGAATCTGATTATTCGGCATCCTGCGGTTCTTCATTGCAGAACAACAGCATGGAGCATTATTAGTTATTTCCATGTATTTGCATGAGTAGGCACATAGGCATAACGAATACTGACATGCTGTATCTTGTCTGCTTGACATTGTTGTCCTGGCCAGATGTACATTTCATGCTGTTTCAAGCAGCAGAAATGCTAATGAGATTCTGAAGGTCAATAACTTTATAATGAAAAAGACAGCAAACCTATAGACCGAGCATTCAGGCAAAATATTTATTTTCATCCTGTTTGTGTTTTTCCGCCAGAGGCTTGCCTTGTTGTTCATTCACCTTGCAGGTACACAAGGTGAGTAAAGAACAATCTACTTGACCTCTAGCCAAAATTTAAACAAATATCTGCTCCATCAAACTGTGTATATATAAATCCCTTGGAAATCCTTCTGGGGGTGTAATTTCTCCAATATTCTTCAAACCAAATTTCCCAAATCTACTTTATCTGAAAAATTTACTGCTTGCAGCACATCCCATAAAACAAACCGCATTCCTGAAATTATACCAGTTATTTAACTCCAGATAATCTGAACAAATATAGCTTTTAATCTTAAATAAGAATAGTACTTCATAATTAATTCACTGATCAATTTATTCACCTATTGACTTGAATTATTTTGAGCTCAAATTGGTCCACATGAAAAATATAATTAAAGATACAAAGATATCATAATTTCAGAAACTATCATCGACCGATATATAATATAATATAATAAACAAAATGCTGGATTAACTCAGCGGGTCAGGCAACATCTCTGGAGAAAATGGATAGGTGACGTTTTGGGTGGGGACACTTCTTCAGACTGATTGTGAGGGGGGAGGGGGTAGACTGGAAGCAAGAAAAGACCAGACAAATCGGGGCTGGCAACAGATAAATCTTCTATATTGTAATTGTAGGCAAAACTCTTGCGAAATATGCAAATACACCTCAATTTTAAGCTCAAAGGATCCCAGCGTGTTGAATTCACAGATCATCTAGTTCTGATATCTAGCTGTGACACATAACTGGCAAAATAGAACTGTTTTTCATCAGCTCTAAAATCAGCAAACTCTATGGAATATGTGATATTATTCTTTAAATATTTTGGATGTTTGGGAAATTTCGAAACACATTGTGTTGAAATTCTGGATTACAAGACATTTTGATAAGTATTGATATTGATACTATAGTTATCAAGGTCCCATAACTATATTTAATTTCAAAAACAAAGCCTACAATTTCAATTGCATGGTTAAGAGTAGATTGAATCTTAAGGGCCTGTCCCACTTAGGCGATTTATTTTGGCGTCTGCCGGCTACAGTCGTAGCAGGTCACCCAAAAACCGGCGACTGGACCCCCCTACGACAATGTCTGCGACAAACTACGACAACTTACCACCTAGTCGACGTCAAGCTACGGTAAGCTACTGACAACCGTCGACCCATTAGGACATCCACCTACGACCACATCTATAACAACCGACGACCACACAGGCGATAACCTACGACAACCAAAGTCAACCTACATCCACCCGCGACAAGCTACGACAAGCAACGACCCTGTCGGCGACAACTGAAGACAATTCAGTTGCCGGTGCCTGTCGCCAGTTGATGTAGGTAGTCGCCAATGGAATTCACCGGTCAGCACCCGGCGACAACCAACGTCACCTGGCGACAACCTGTGTCATCCTGGCGACAACCTACAACAGGAGAAGACAAGCTTCATCAAGCCCACAGTCGCCGAAAAGTTATGAACATTTCAAAATCCAGCGGCAACCAGAAAAACGTTACGACTCTTTAGGCGACTTGAGGAGATTACTCATGACCATACTCACGACTATCCGCGACCATGTGGCGACAGCCTAGTTGCCTGTAGTCACTGAAAAATCGCTTAAGTGGGACAGGGGCTTTACTCCATGCTACGACAACTATCGCAGTTCTGGGCCTGCCCTTGCAAATTTCAGTAGCACTGGAGGTCCAAGTTATCAAATGCTATTGATCAGCAATTGCATACTTTTCTTTATGTACTGCAGGGCTCATTAAAGAAAATGTGCCAAGTTCAAAACTTCGGCTGGGTGTCAGAAATTCAATCAGAGCCAGGGTAAGTGGGTGGGAAGTGTTGGTTTAAAAACAAAAGCCCAATGGAGGGTTCAACCCAAAGAGTGCAATAAAGATAAACGAAAGTTGAAGGTTACCTACTTGGATTATAGCCCCGGGGCTGGGTTTAGACCTGCTTCAAGAGGAGGCCTTTGAACGTAAGCTGCTGCAGATGAAACAGCTCTATGGAAAGATGATTGTTCTAGGAGTGACCAATAGACAATCCTTTCAATGTCACCATGCGACTTAACTTTCCAGGCATTCTTCTTGCACGCAACTGACATAGAAATCATGTCATTGATACTGGGTGATTTGCAATCACACATACCTAATATATTAAATGTGATGTAATTTAGCCTAGAAATCATGATAATTGCAATTCACTGGGGGAAGAAAATCAATTTTTGCTTGTTATTCACTTAAAAGCAATGTTAAACTACTTACTGGATTTTTAGTTGCTGTACAATGTATATTTAAACAGTGCTCTCAAGCCATGAACTACTGCTATCTGCATGCACTGTATAAGTTTCCATCTGATCACTGCACGTTAAAATTCAGTCTTTTAATTGGGATTTCTCTTCCAGGCTGATACACATTACCTAAAATCAATGTGCACATCCCTGATGTGAACCAGACTTATTAAAAGAGCAAATAAGACATATTTACCAAGAAAAACATGTGTGCTAGACTGGAAGATTTATTAAGAAATAAATTAGCTTACTGTGTTGAGGTGCAAACTACACTGTTTAGGGGGAAATCACATTTGCTAACAACCTTAACAGAGCTTTTTTGTACGGTACTGTGAAATTTACAAGCAGAGGGGTTTTGGGATTTATATTACAAAGCCCAGCTTTTCCTTCAAAATTAATGGCTACCTCCTCAAGCAATTGAAAGGAAAAGTCTCCTCTTTCCTAATTTACAAAAATAAACTGGCATAAATAGCTTCCATTAAAGGTAATACAACTTCCATGCTATTCCTGACGGTGTAGATGGAAATAAACGTGTCATCCTCCTTTGTGGTAAACAAGGCAAAATCCCATTTGGGCATTATTTATAACACACTAATTAACTGGCAGGAATTAATATATGTTTTTTAAATAATTATTTCTATCAGTCTAAATTTTCCAAATCTGCATTTTCCCAGCGGCAAATTCAAATCAGAAATTTATGCGTATCAAGCTTACAATGGAGAATTGCAGATAAGACAGTGCTAAAATCTACCTTTTATTGTAAATCCATCACTAAGAATGACTGTAATTTACAATCATGATACATTAAAAGTAAAAAATAGGAATTTGCATTCACATAATGCCTTTCACAATGTTCCAAAATGGTTCAGCATCAATTAACTACTTTTTAAAATGCAGTCGCTGTTGTAACACGTGCAAACACAGAGACCAATTAGACCAACAGCAAAATCCTCAAACAGCATTCAGATAAATGACCAGCAGTTTGCTTTATTAACATCAACTTCCCTGTTTTTCGAATGATAATATGGGATCTTTTATTCCACAAGAACAGATTTGGCCTCACTTTGGCGTCTCATCCAGGATTTCCTCAGTAATGCAATGTAGTATCAGTCTAAATTAGATGCCCAAGTCTCTAAGGTTGAGGTTGACCCTATGATCCTCTGATATAGTTGCAAGAGTGCTACCATCGAACCAAAGCTGACACAACACTCCTTTAAAACAGAACTCAGAATTACTTAAATGAGAAGCATCAAATTATCTCTTTAATTTGTTGTCCAAGGTATTTAAACATGCAACAGCCAAAGACGGCACGGTGGCACAGCGTTAGAGTTGCTGCCTTACAGCGAAAGCTGCGCCGGATATCAGGATTCGATCCTGACTATGGGTGCTGTTTGTATGGAGTTTGTACGTTCTCCCCGTAACCTACGTGGGTTTTCTCCGCGATCTTCGGTTTCCTCTCACACTCCAAAGACGCACAAGTATGTAGGTTAATTGGCTTGATAAATGTAAAGATTGTCCCTAGTGGATATAGGATCGTGTTAATGTGCGGGGATCGCTGGTCGGCACAGACCCGGTTGGCCGAAAAGGGCCTGTTTCCGCGCTATATTTCTAAACTAAACTAATAAAGCAGAACTACATTTCTGGTGATGCATTCAATGTCTTATTGTATGGCAGCATTTTTTGGAAGATTGATCAGAAGTAGAAGATGGTCATTCTTCCTTCAAACCCATTCTGAAATTCAATGGTTCATTGCTGATGACCATTGCTAAACTCCATTTACCTAACCAAATCCATTGGCCATCTTATCACTTGAAGTGTATCAGAATCAGAATGCTTTATTGTCATTGCATGTGTCACATACAACGAGATTACTGTGTCTCTCCATTTAAAAGAACTTCAAACATTCACATACTCATACTTTTTACACTCCCTCCCTCCCCAAACCCACCCATGGATTCACATTTACATAAATTAACACTGTCTCCCACCCCCCCTCCTTCCCCATAACCCGCTCCCGAGACAGAGTTCAGTTCCAAGATTGCTGATGGGTAAAAGCTGCTCTTGAGTCTGGCAGTGCGTGACTTTAGCGACCTGTACCTTTTTCCTACAAGATGTACAAGTTGGCACCTGAAACGTGGCAACTGTTGTGTACTGACTCAGTGTGGTCTACTGTCTTACACTCTTGTACTTAGTATGATTATGCCTAATGTATAGTAGGCTTGTTCTTGAACTATATGCAAATAAAGAATTTCACTGTACTTGGATACACGTGAGAATAAAGTACCATCAAACATAGATACACCAATCATAGTACTGTATTGGAAGTTCTGGTTCACCCAGAATCCACAGACATTACTTGGAGCAAATCCCATATTAAATTGGAGTGAATGAATCTATGTAGAACTAGACTAAGTGGGACCCGTTGGGTCCCTGTCACACAGGAAGGCTGGTCACACAGGAAGGCTGGTCCCCCAACGCAACCCGTTCCCCAATGCAATATTCCACAACTCACCCGTTCTCCCAACGCAACCCGTCCCCCCAACACAATATTGCACCACTCGCGCATAGCCATCAACTGTGCAGGCACAGCTCATTTCCTTTCATCCCCTAGCACTCCTCCCCCTCTTCTTCACCCTCCCTCTTCTTTCCCCTCCCCTCCTCCCCAATCCCTCCCTCACCTCTCCCTCCCTCTCCTTTTCCTTGCCCTCAGTCACTCCCTCCCTCCCTCCATATCTTCTCTTCCCTCCCTATCCCCTCCTATCCCTCTATCCCCCACTCCTCATCTCTCCCTATCCCCCCCACTATCCCTCCTGACACCCCCCCTGCCCTCCTCTCCCTCTATTCCCCCTCCACACTCACTCTCCTCACCTCCCCCACTTTCCCCCTCTCCTTCCCTACCCCTTCCTCTCCCTCAATCAACCCACTCTCCCTCCTCACCTTCCCAGGATCTTTCCCCTCTCCTCCTTCCCTCCCCCAATCCCTCCCTCCCTCTCCTTTCCCCTACCCTCAGTCACACCCTCCCTCCCTCCATCCATAAAAAGCAGCATCTGCAGTTCCTTCCTCCACAGGTCATTCATTGTTAGCTGTGGTTTAGATCCCGTTGACTTGACGATTAGACCAGTTTGCATCGTGTGTGTGCGTGTGAGTTACTCAAACTTCGCGCAAACTGCTCGGCCACCCTGCAACCTGACTCTCCCTCCCTCCCTCTGCCCGCTCTGGCTCAGCTGCCGCTCTGCCCGTCCCCGTCCTATCCGCCTGCCCGCTGCTGCCGCTCGGCCCGTCCCTGCCCTGCCCGTTCCCGCCCTGCCCGTCCGTAGTTGCCGCTCAGCCCGGCCCCGCCCAGCCAACCCGCCTACCTGCCTGCCTGCTCGCTGCTGCCGCCGGGCCGAGTGGGAGGGGGGGAAGGAATTGGTGTTCATCACGGTGGGCACCACGAGTTTCGATGAGCTGGTGGAGAAGATCTCCTCCGAGAAGGCCATGAGGGTGAGTTACTGCAACGGCGGTGGCAGAGGAGATGGACCCGAGGGGACTGGGCCGTCATTGCTGCAGACGGCGGGCGGGGGAGAGGGGCGAGTGATGAGGGAGAGAGGGACGGGACCAGGTCCACAACTGGACCTCCACTGAACCCCCGTCCGCGACTGCCGCCGGTGGTGGGGGAGACGATAGACAAGTTACTGTGAGGAGGGGAGAGAGGAGTTTGTGAGAGAAGCAGGACAGGCCGCCGCCGAGGGGGCAGGAAGGGGCATCACCATCCCGGCCGTGGCATTGACTGACAGGAGATGTCTGCATGGCGCTGACTGAAGGAATCTGCGCACTCGCAGTTTTTAAGATTTTAAAATCTTGATAACTTTTGCATTATACTACTGATCGGAACAAAACTTGTTGCACTCACAGCACAGGAGAACAGCAAGTAACCTGGTGCAAAATCGTAGCACTCTCGCATACCGTTTTTGTGCAAATAGGAAAACCTCGCAAACCAGAAGAGCACAAAATCAGAGTTTTAGTTATGGATGGATAACATACCTAACTTTAAACAACTACTATCACAGTAATAGAGATCACAATTTCTCCCCAACTCTTCAGCTCTCCAACCACCATAAGGTCTACCATAAATATGCAGGCAATACTTTGAATTTGAATGTCCTCCCTGTTGGTGGAATCCCAAACTAATGTTCGAATGGAGCTGCCTTGCCCTGGATATCGATAACAATTGAAAAATAAATTCTGCATCTCCCAATGACATTCTCGCTCTCCTGGTGAGAATTCTATTTCCACAAGAATTGCATTTAATTTAAGAGTTTGTTTGAACTGTTTACTCACCTTCAGTATGGCAGTATGTTCTCTGAACTAACTAATGGAGTTCAATTTTCAATAATTGGCTTTTTCTCCCTGGCCTGCCTAGATTATTTGATTTAAGTATTTACTGCAGTATTGGTGTTTAACAAGGCCTTAACTACTAAGTACTTTTTCTTCACAAACTTTCCTGGGCCATTTATGCAAAGGAGCAATCCAGCATTAAATATGGATGAATATGTTTTACTGTTGAATTGTGAAGCCCTTATAACTTATAAATCACTTTATTATTGATTTCACTAAATTGTGATAAAACCAAATACAGCCTTATTACTTTAAGGAATTTGCCACCACTTCATTAGGTTCTGAATGTTGTTATCCATTCAGCACTATAACCATTTAGCATCACGCGGGCACAGGAAATCTCCCTGAATGTTTTTCTTTACACTACTTGTACTTCTGTATGACTTGATTGAACTCATGTATAGTACGATTTGGCTGGATAGAATGCAAACAATGTTTGTATCTCGATATACCTGACAACAATAAACAGATACCAATTCCAATAATTGATAATTATTATTTCCCTCATGAGTGAATGGGAGAACATAGTTCGAGAGGAGGTTGAAGAATTTACAGATCCAAATTCTGAGAGCACTTAAGGACGTTAACGTTGGAAATTAGTTATAAGATAAACATTTAATACTACCCAGAATGTCAGTAGGCAAACACGAGTCCCAAAATGGGTTCAAATCCTAATCTACAAAGCTCTTCACTGTATCTTGCTTGAAATATATAACCATAATAAAACCACTATCAATACCAATAATTAATCTAGGGTTCAAGCATGTAATCTTGAGTGGTATTTCAGAAAAGTAATGTTGATAGCAGAAAGAGTGCTGCTACCACAGGAAAGATATCGAATGGAAGCTTTCTCTGCCAGTTCTGTTGGTTCAGCTTAATTTTAAAACATCTTATGCCTCAATTCAAAGAACCAAAAATTATTTAAAGTGCTCATCGTGGGACTTAAGTGTGATATAGTGACTATGATGTCATCACATAAAACCTGGAGCATACCAGAGAAATTTGTTGCATGTGAAGTGCAATGAAATGCCTACACTTCTATTTGAAATCATTAGAAAGAAGGAGGATATTATATGACAGTGTTCGAGTTGTATCCTGGCATGTTCCGTTGAATGGCATCTATCTTCAGGTTTTAATTGCAATAGTTGAAAACATTAAAGATCTCATTTGCTATGAGATAATAGTTTTAGTGCAATTATTCTGCAATTGGCAACAGAGTAGCAGCTAAATTTTGGATCGCAGCTCCTCCATTATTCAGTGAATGTTGACTGACTTTTTTTAGCAAATGGCATAATTGACATCTTATTGCATTCCATGACTGTAAGTAGCACTTTATAGTCGTGTGTTGTCTTTGAATTCTATTGCCAATGCAGCATAAGGTGAAAGGGGTAGCTCTGAAATTGTGCTGTCCTAATGGGGTGGAAGATTGCAACCTTCACGTGGTCCGCCCTGTTTCGACGAATGCAATCAACCTGACGTGCACAATCAAGTAAGATCAAATAGAACAAGTTGTCCTACAACTTTAGGCTGTGTACGCCATACGCAAGAAGAAGTGCTGTCCTAATGAGGCTACATAATGATAAATCATCCAATTCTAGTGAATTTAATTCAGGGTCGAGGGAGATCGAGAAAATAAAGATCATTTTTTATAGATAAGGAAAATCTAGAATAAATAATTTCTTATGTCGGAAGAATATGAATTATACTTAATCTCTTTGTAGGTTAAGAGTACAACCTGCATGTAATCATCAAACTGTGGTAAGTTGAAAGCAAATTTCTGAGGGGAAGCAATATTTGCCCGATAAGGCATTTTAAGTCTGATTAAATCAAAGCATTGTAAATTTTTAACAAAACCACTTATAGTGGTTAAAATAGTTGGAAGACTCCTCTGCGGTGGCTGCATTTGAATGCATCTTCATTCTTCAAGATGATCATGTTAATGACTTTGTGTAATCATCCAGCATTGAAGTTGAAGATATAAATTTATAACTGATAATCCTCTTTGCAAAATTTGAGGCCTTCAATAGAGAGTCAAGACAGAGGCCAGAGATACAGTCAATGAGTTTGTTGAATTGTTTCTTCCAGCAGGCACAAATCACTTCTCATCCCTAATGCATTCATATTATGCACTCTCCATCCATTATCTATTCTTATGGTGTTGAGCTTTCTGTTGAACACCACCCTTGTTTGAGATTGTTGTTAAGCAAAGTTGCATTAATGCCCTAAGGCTTTTCTTAATATTTTCAGTATAACGCTGCACCTCACCTTTACCAAGATCTCCATTGGAATGGAGCTATGAGGTAAGTGGAAGTCAATCCATGTTGCCTCCGCTCCAGAACCAAGATGATCCCTTACTTCAGTAATGAGCTGCACCAAGATGATTTGTGCATGCATGTTTGGAAGCCTCGCGCGAAGTCAAATTCAATGTCAATTAATTAATTAATTGAAACATGAGAACATGGGCCTTATATTTAACATTTGGAAAACAAAGATCTACCAACTATCCCTTTGTACAGCACTGCAGTCCAACGACAAAGGTCCACGATGAGATCATGATATCATGACTGTATTCTACATCTCATAAGCCACCTCTCAATGAAGATAGATGTAATTACAAAATTCATTATAATTTTAATGTGACAGGACAGCTTTTGTTTGAGACTACCAGGTACCTCAAAGCAATGAAAAAAACCCCATCAACCTCTATAAAATTCCTTAAAACCAATGGCTGACTAAATTAAATCGATTTCAGTGTTGCCTTCCAGGTCGACATCCCCAGCACAAGGCAATAATAACCAATAGTTGTTTTTGATGGAAAGGACACGTGATTTTTATGCACAATACCAGACTCCCAAGGAAGGAACTGCAGATGCCGGTTTAAACTGAAGATAGACACAAAAAGCTGGAGTAACTCAGCAGGACAGGCAGCATCTCTGGAGAGGAGTGGGTGACATTTCAGGTCGAGACCCTTCGTCAGACTAGTCAGGGGAAAGGGAAATGAGTGATATAGATAAGATTTTGCATATCTTTCATTCATTGTTCTATATCTCTCAACATTATCGTTTATATCTCTCGTCCAAGAAGGGAGAGTATTGAATGAGAGGGCACAGCCTTGGAATAAAGGAACATACCCTCAAAAATGGAAATGAGGAGGAAATTCCTCAGCCAGAGGGTGATGAATCTGTGGAATTTATTCCCGCAGACAGAGACTGACATTAGGTATTTTTATGGCAGAGATTGTTACGTTCTTGATTAGAAAGGAAGGCAGGAGAATGGGTTAGAGAGGGAAAAGTAAATCAGCCATGTTGAGTCAAGAGTACTGTCGCTGTGCTGAATGGCCTAATTTTGCTCCTATGTCTTATAATCTAAATCTTTATGTTAAAATCGTGTCAAAATCAACATGCTGCACATGCTGAAATCTTTAAAGTGCTGTCATTAGCATATTGGGCAGCATCCATAGAAAAACTGTTTCAAACAACGATCTTTCATTAGGCACTTTAAAGGGCCTGTCCCACTGTATGAGGTAATTCAAGAGTTCTCCCGATTTTTCCCCTGATTCGAACACGGAGAATGTCCGTAGCGGGTCCGTAGGAGTTCGTGGATGTCTCGTAGTGGCTCGTAATGCTAACGATAGGTACTCGGGAAATCCGGTAAACTCATGATGTTTTTTCAACACTGTGAAAAAAAATGGCCACAAGTAAAAAATTACTCGTGATGAAAAAATTGTTACTTTTTACTCGTCGAGCCGCTACGAGACATCCACGAACTCATGACTCTGAATTGATTTGCTGACTATAAAGACTCAATACATGCTGTTGGAGTTGCTGAAGATCGCATTAAGTTTGCCTAGATTTTTATCAGAAGATAAACACAAAATGCTGGAATATCTCAGCGGGGCAGGCAACATCTCTGGAGAAAAATGTGTGACGTTTCAGGTCGGGATCCTTCTTCAGTATTACCGAGTTACTCCAGCATTTTGTGTCCATCTTTGGTGTAAACCAGCATCTGCAGTTCTTTTCTATAGATTTTTATCAGGCTCATATTCTCAGCCTCTTATAATCTCAGCCTTCAAGCCTCCTTTAATTTACAGCCATCTATGCTCCTCTAATTCTAGTTACATTTGCATGTTTGTTTTCATTCTACTTATAGACCAGGCAAACCTAGAAATTCTGGAATTCAATCGCCACAGTAAAGCTCCAAAGATTTAAATATTTGGTGGATATAAAAGGTAAGAAAATTCTCCAAACAAATTATGATACATAATGTATCGAATGGCAAACGGGAGCTTTTCAAAGTAGCAATCTATTTGAAATTCTGTTGAATATCAGATTTCTGATAAATATCAGATTTCCTTTTATGCTGTATGCACTTAAGCTCTAACCTTATAAATACAAGAAAAACATTGGTGAAGGTGAATTTAAAAGGTCCCCAGTGGAATTTTATTTCATTTTCCACCTGCCTCTGGGAAAACGAATGCCCCTGTCCAACTTAGGAAACCTGATCGGAAACCTCTGGTGACCTTACCCACGACCCAAGGTTTCCATGAGGTCACCGGAGGTTTTGGTCACTCTCCCTACTGATCGAAAGTGGTTTCTGCGTGGTCGAGGCTTCATCTAGGTTGCTTCGATTGTTTCAACAAGTTCAAAACCGGCCTCGACTAAAAATAGGTTGCCGTTTGATCAAAGCCAGTGGAGTGAGGTCGCTATTTACTTACAGGCAGTCGAAGGTCATCTCCTTCGCTGACTGGCCATTTTGATTGGCTCATTGGAGTTTTCAGGACCTAGAAGACCCGCCAGTAGGTAAAATGCCCGCTAAATTTATTAAACTTCTTAAAACTGTCTCCATTCCTTCTCCCCCCTTCTCCTCCCCTTCTTCCCACTTCTCTCACATTCTACCCCCTTCTCTCTCCTTCTCACCCCCCCTCCCCCGCGCTCCCTAAAGGACTAAAGGACTGCTGTGGCAGCAGTTTACCTTCCTCTTCATCGCGCAGACAGCGCTCCTCCGCTCTCCATGGCCCCCACCTTTGCGACGTGTGTTTGTTTGTGTGTGCGTGTGCGTGTGTGGTCGGTAGCAAAGATCCTATAGGATCTTTGGTCGGTAGATGCAGCTCACGCTTCGGTCGATCCAGGTCGAGGCTTTCCAGGTGAGTGACCAAAACCTCCGGCAACCTCATGGAAACCTTGGGTCATAGAAACATAGAAAATAGGTGCAAGAGGAGGCCATTTGGCCCTACGAGCCAGCACCGCCATTCATTGTGATCATGGCTGATCGTTCCCTATAAAATAACCCGTGCCTGCCTTCTCCCCATATCCCTTGACTCCACTAGCCCCTGGAGCTCTATCTAACTCTCTCTTAAATCCATCCAGTAATTTGGCCTCCACTGCCCTCTGTGGCAGGGAATTCCATAAATTCACAACTCTCTGGGTGAAAAAGTTTTTTCTCACCTCAGTCTTAAATGACCTCCCCTTTATTCTAAGACCGTGGCCCCTGGTTCAGGACTCGCCTAACATTGGGAACATTTTTCCTGCATCTAGCTTGTCCAGTCCTTTTATAATTTTATGTTTCTATAAGATCTCCCCTCATCCTTCTAAACTCCAGTGAATACAAGCCTAGTCTTTTCAATCTTTCCTCATATGACAGTCCTGCCATCCCAGGTATCAATCTCGTGAACCTACGCTGCACTGCCTCAATCACAACTATGTCCTTCCTCAAATTAGGAGACCAAAACTGTACACTATACTCCAGATGTGGTCTCACCAGAGCCCCATACAACTGCAGAAGAACCTCTTTACTCCTATACTGAAATCCTCTTGTTATGAAGACCAACATTCCATTAGCTTTCTTCACTGCATGCTGTACCTGCACGCCAACTTTCAGTGACTGGTGTACAAGGACACCCAGGTCTCGCTGTACCTCCCCCTTACCTAACCTAACCCCATTGAGATAA
Source organism: Amblyraja radiata (assembly GCF_010909765.2). NCBI lineage: Eukaryota > Metazoa > Chordata > Chondrichthyes > Rajiformes > Rajidae > Amblyraja > Amblyraja radiata. The sequence goes on from NC_045960.1 coordinate 64,785,875, forward strand.
TAATCTGCCCCCTTGTTTTTGCCACCAAAGTGGATATCCTCACATTTATCTATATTATACTGCATTGCCACACATCTGCCCACTCACTCAACCTGTCCAGGTCACCCTGCAACCTCCTAATATCTTCTTCACAGTTCACACTGCCACCCAGCTTTGTGTCATCCGCAAACTTGCTAGTGTTGCTCCTAATTCCCTCTCCCAAATCATTAATATATATGGTAAATAGTTGCGGCCCCAACACCGAGCCTTGCGGCACTCCACTCGCCACTGCCTGCCATTCTGAAAAGGACCCGTTCACTCCTACTCTTTGCTTCCGGTCTGCCAACCAATTTTCTATCCATGCAACACCCTATCCCCAATACCATGTGCTCTAATTTTAGTCACCAGTCTCCCGTGCGGGACCTTATCAAAGGCTTTCTGAAAGTCTAGATACACTACATCCACTGGCACCCCTTCATCCATTTTACTTGTCACATCCTCAAAAAATTCCAGAAGATTAGTCAAGCATGATTTCCCTTTCAAAAATCCATGTTGACTTGGACTAATCCTTTTACTGCTATCCAAATGCCCCATTATTACCTCTTTAATAATTGACTCCAGCATCTTTCCCACCACCAAAGTCAGGCTAACTGGCCTGTAATTCTCCGTTTTCTCTCTCGCTCCTTTCTTGAAAAGTGGGATAACGTTAGCTATACTCCAATCCACAGGAACTGAACCTGAATCTATTGAACTTTGGAAAATGATCACCAATGCATCCACTATTTCTAGAGCCACCTCCCTGAGGACCCTGGGATGCAGACCATCAGGTCCAGGGGATTAATCATCCTTCAGTCCATTAGCCTACCCAATACTATTTCTCACCTAATGAAAATTTATTTCAGTTCTTCGACCCCCTTAGATCCTCTGTCCTCCAGTACATCTGGGAGATTGTTTGTGTCTTCCTTAGTAAAGACAGATCCGAAGTACCTATTCAACTCTTCTGCCATTTCCTTGTTGCCCATAATAATTTCACCCGTGCCTGCCTTCAAGGGACCCACATTTGACTTTACTACTCTTTTTCTCTTAACATATCTAAAGAAGCTTTTACTGTCCTTCTTTATATTCCTGGCCAGCTTCCCCTCGTACTTCATCTTTTCAGCCCGTATTGCCCGTTTTGTTTCCTTCTGTTGTCCTATGAAAGTTTCCCAATCATCTGTTTACCATATATATTAATGATTTGGAAGAGGGAATTAGGAGTAACACTAGCAAGTTTTCAGATGACACAAAGCTGGGTGGCAGTGTGAACTGTGAATAGAATAGAATAGAATAGAATAGAATAGAATAGTTTCTTTATTGTCATTGTAACATGAACCATGTACAACGAAATTGTAAAATGTCAGCCAGTCAGTGCACCATTCAAACATTTCTAAAAGCTAACGATACATACAAGGTAAAATATTTAAAAAAGATAAACAACTAAAATAAATATCATAAAAATGGCACGCATAAACACCCAGCCCTACATCCTTCTGTCGATTTCACAGTCTCTTAGTATGTATCGCCCCTGCGTTCCTTGGCGGCTACATTTAGTGCCTTTATAGCAGTGGGGTAAAAACTGTTTTTAAGTCTGTTTGTCCTTGTCCTTGTAGATCTGTACCGTCTGCCTGACGGTAACAGTTCAAACAGGGAGTGTCCGGGGTGGGAAATGTCCTTTATAATACTCTGGGATTTTTTGATGCAGCGGGAACTGTGTAAGTCCTCCAAGGTAAGGAGAGGGCAGCCGACAATCCTCTGGGCGTTGTCAATGGCCCTCTGGAGCGCTTTCCTCTGAGCCGCTGTGCAGCTGGTGTACCATACGCATACACAGTATGTTAGGATGCTCTCAATGGAGCACCGATAAAAGGACAGCAGCAGTCTCTGAGTGATGTTATTCTTCCTGAGCACCCTCAGGAAGTGCAGTCTCTGCTGGATCTTTTTCAGCAGCGCAGAGGTGTTCACGCTCCACGTCAGGTCCTCCTCAATATGGATTCCCAGGAAGCGGAAATCCGCCACCCTCTCCACACAGTCCCCTCTGATAATTAATGGTACCATGTCCGTTTTATTCTTCCTGAAGTCTATTATTATCTCCTTGGTCTTTAAGGTGTTGAGGAGCAGGTTATTTTCTCCACACCACACTGTCAGCTGCTCCACCTCATCCCGGTAGGCGTACTCGTCCCCCCCGGAGATGAGTCCCACCACCGTAGTGTCATCCGCAAATTTGACAATGGTGTTGCTGTGGTGGGCGGGGGTGCAGTCATGTGTGTAGATGGTGTAGAGCAGGGGGCTCAGCATGCAGCCCTGTGGAGAGCCGGTACTGAGGCTGAGGGCCGTGGATGTGTGATGGCCCACTCTGACTCTCTGGCTGCGACCCGACAGGAAGCTATTTATCCACATGCAGGTGGAGTGTGGAAGTCCCAAGTCCCCCAGTTTGTCCACCAGTTTGTGGGGAAGGATGGTATTAAAGGCAGAGCTGTAGTCCACAAAGAGCATCCGCACGTAGCTCCCCCGCTGCTCCAGGTGGGACAGTGCAGCATGGAGAGCTGTGGCTACAGCGTCCTCTGTAGATCTATTCGCTCTGTACGCAAACTTGTGGGGGTCAAAGCTTCGGGGCAGGAGTGATGTGATGTGACCCCGGACGAGGATGTTATGAGGTTGCAGGGTACCCTGGACAGGTTGAGTGAGTGGGCAGATGCAGTATAATATAGATAAATGTGAGATTATCCACTTTGGCGGCAAAAACAAGGGGGCAGATTATTATCTCAATGGGGTTAGGTTAGGTAAGGGGGAGGTACAGCGAGACCTGAGTGTCCTTGTACACCAGTTACTGAAAGTTGGTGTGCAGGTGCAGCAGGCAGTGAAGAAAGCTAATGGAATGTTGGCCTTCATAACAAGAGGATTTCAGCATAGGAGTAAAGAGGTTTTTCTGCAGTTGTATAGGGCTCTGGTAAGACCACATCTGGAGTATTGTGTACAGTTTTGGTCTCCTAATTTGAGGAAGGACCTCCTTGTGATTGAGGCAATGCAGCGTAGGTTCACGAGATTGATACCTGGGATGGTGGGACTGTCATATGAGGAAAGATTGAAAAGACTAGGCTTGTATTCACTGGAGTTTGGAAGGATGAGAGGTGATCTTATATATCATATATATCTCACCGATATCCCCATATCTCACTGACCTCCTCTCCCCCTACCAACCCTCACGGTCCCTCAGATCCACATCAGCCGGTCTCCTCTCCATCCACAAATCCAACCTCTGCAGTTTTGGGGACAGAGCCTTCTCCAGGGCAGCTCCCAGGCTCTGGAACTCCCTCCCCCAACTGATCCGCAATTCCGTGTCCCTCACCATCTTCCAGTCCAGCCTCAAGACCCATCTCTTCACCTCAGCCTATCCTTAGCCCCACGTCCCCCTCCCTTTTCATCTGTGCTTGAATTGCCTCATATTGTGTTTTGAATTGAATTCTGTCTTTAATTTGTGTACTAGTCATGTCTCTACTATTTATTTCATTCCGCTTACATGTTTTTCCTCTACTTGCTAAATTTTTGTAAGGTGTCCTTGAGACTCTTGAAAGGCGCCCATAAATAAAATTTATTATTATTATTATTATTATTATCTTATAGAAACATATAAAATTATAAAAGGACTGGACAAGCTAGATGCAGGCAAAATGTTCCCAATGTTGGGCGAGTCCAGAACCAGGGGCCACAGTCTTAGAATAAAGGGGAGGCCATTTAAGACTGAGGTGAGGTGGAATGAAATAATCCTGCGTCTTCCGGATTATGCCCAGAAATTCCTGCCATTGCTGTTCCACCGTCATTCCTGCTAGGATCCCTTTCCAGTCTACTTTGGCCTGCTCCCCTCTCATGCCTTCATAGTCCCCTTTGTTCAACTGCATCACTGCCACTTCCGATTTAACGTTCTCTTTCTCAAATTGCATATTAAAACTAATCAAGCGGGCAAGGTCACCAGAGGTTTCCGTTCAGGGTTCCTAAGTGGGACAAGGGCATAAGTATCTTGGAAAACATGCAACAAAGGCTCCAGCTGGATACAAGAAATAAGGAAGGGAGTGATTTCAAGAGGGAAACTTGCAGAACAGTATTGGAATTTGCAGAGAGAGAGAGACATGGCAAAAAGTGTGTTTGAACAGTTGGATACAAAATTGACAGATGGGATGTGGAGGGAGGGTTTGTTGGTGAGGGAAGAGTTAACCTACTCATCCTAAGAGTGCTGTAAAACACTTAATTGCCATAGCCAACTTCTCACCTCTTTTCTGCCAGTTTTCTTCCCCAAAATTGGGCTGTTAAAATCCAAATGGCTATCAAGGTCTGAGGCAGATCCTCTCATTAACTTCATCATCATTGCTGAACCAGCTCACAGAAGCAGTTTATTTGCCCAGGTCTAAACTCATTCACTAATTCCAGAACAAATAAAATCAATGGATGGAAAATCATGGGTTGGTGCAGCTTCACAATTAAAACTCATCTCCAAACTCCTGGACGCAGGAATCAGCATCCCCATCTGCCATTGGATCCTTGACTTGAGGACCCATGGACCACAATCAGTGAGGATAAGTGACAAAATATCCTCAAAGATTTCCAATCTAACAAGCTGCGAGTCATCTTAAAATACTTCTAACGGCTTTTGAGACTTTGCATGCTGGTGCATAAACATAAGCATCCTTATGTTTAACAATCTGTTACAATCTCAGTTTTAAAGGCATTCTATTTTCAAAATGTTAAACATAACAGGGGTAATTTTGACAAGCGATTGTTTAGCCAACAGTACACAATGGCCATCTGTCCAACCCCTTCAGCCGGAGGCAAGACCTTGGTAAGATGCTTCTGCTGAGTTCCATGTCCTGATTGGACTTTTCCTGTGCCTTACTCTCAGAATAGTATATCATGGGTGAGGCTACAGAAATAAGGATGGTCATAGAAAGGCAGCATCCTCTAACTTTCAGAAGATATTCTCCAAACTCTCCTGCCCCCTCAAAAAATATTGTTGGCTTACCTTTCTGAGGCTTCTGCAAGTCCCAGGTGAATGCCAATCCACTGTATACCTTTTTCACTACAGAAGGCCGTGTTCTTTTTTCACACAGAGAGTGGTGAATCTCTGGAACTCCCTGCCACAGAGGGTAGTCGAGGCCAGTTCATTGGCTATATTTAAGAGGGAGTTAGATGTGGCCCTTGTGGCTAAGGGGATCAGAGGGTATGGAGAGAAGGCAGGTACAGGATACTGAGTTGGATGATCAGCCATGATCATATTGAATGGCGGTGCAGGCTCGAAGGGCCGAATGGCCTACTCCTGCACCTAATTTCTATGTTTCTATGTTTCTATGTTCTAAAAACCTGTGTGGACCAACTGGTTGGAGTTTTTACAGATCTTTTCAACCTCTCACTTCTGAGGTCTGAGGTTCCCACCTGCTTTAAAAGGGCATCAATAATACCGGTTCCCAAGAAGAGCAAGGTGACTTGCCTCAATGACTATCGACCAGTTGCACTAACTTCTGTTGTGATGAAGTTCTTTGAGAGGTTGATTAAGGTGCATATCAACACGTACCTCGACAAGAACCTCGACCCACTGCAGTTCACTTACCGCCACAACAGATCAACGGTGGATGCGATCTCACTGGCTCTCCACTCCTCTCTGGACCATTTGGACATCAGAAACTCATATGTCAGGCTGTTATTCATTGACTACAGCTCGGCATTTAACACAATCATCCCCTCCAAGCTGGTTACCAAGCTCTCAGATCTGGGTCTCTGTGCATCCCTCTGCAATTGGATCCTCGACTTCCTTATCCACAGACCACAGTCTGTCCGTATTGGTGGAAATGTGTCATCCTCGATATCAATCAGCAGGGGAGCACCTCAAAGCTGCATGCTCAGCCCCCTGCTGTACTCACTCTATACCCATGACTGTGTAGCTGGACATAATGCGAACTCCATCATCAAGTTCGCCGACGACACCACTGTTGTGCGACGAATCACTGATGGTGACGCGTATAGAAGTGAGATCGACCGATTGACCAAATGGTGCCAGCACAATAACCTGGCTCTCAAGTCAAGTCAAGTCAAGTCAAGTTTATTTGTCACATACACATACGAGATGTGCAGTGAAATGAAAGTGGCAATGCTCGCGGACTTTTGTGCAAAAGACAAACAACCAAACAACCAAACAAATTATAGACACAATCATACCACACATATTCTTTTACATAATAAATAATGAAGGGAAGAACGTTCAGTAGAGTTAGTCCCTGGTGAGATTGGCATTTACAGTCCGAATGGCCTCTGGGAAGAAACTCCTTCTCAACCTCTCCGTTCTCACCGCATGGCAACGGAGGCGTTTGCCTGACCGTAGCAACTGGAACAGTCCGTTGCAGGGGTGGAAGGGGTCTCCCATGATTTTCTTTGCTCTGGAGTTGCACCTCCTGTTGTATAGTTCCTGCAGGGGGGCGAGTGAAGTTCCCATAGTGCGTTCGGCCGAACGCACTACTCTCTGCAGAGCCTTCTTGTCCTTGGCAGAGCAATTCCCAAACCAGATGGTAATATTTCCGGACAAGATGCTTTCCACCGCCGCTGCGTAGAAGCACTGGAGGATCTTTGGAGACACTCTGAATTTCCTCAATTGCCTGAGGTGGTAAAGGCGCTGCCTTGCCTTACTCACGAGTGCTGAGGCGTGTGATGCCCATGTCATATCCTCGGAGATGTGGACTCCCAGATATTTAAAACAGTTCACCCTATCCACAATACCAGCAAAACCAAGGAACTGATTGTGGACTTTGGAAGGGGTAGGATAGGGACCCACAATCCCGTTTATATGAACGGCCCAATGGTGGAAAGGGTCAAGAACTTCAAATTCCTGGGCGTGCATATTTCCGAAGATCTTTCCTGGTCCCAGCACACTGATGCAATTATAAAGAAAGCACATCAGCGCCTCTAATTCCTAAGAAGATTACAGAGAGTTGGTATGTTAAAGAGGACTCTCTCGAACTTCTACAGGTGCACAGCAGAGACCATACTGACTGGTTGCATCATGGCCTGGTTCGTCAACTTGAGCGTCCAGGAGTGGAAAAGAATGCAGAAAGTTGTGACCACTGCCCAGTCCATCATCGGCTGTTACATCCCCACCATCGAAGGGATCTATCGCAGTCGCTGCCTCAAAAAGGCTGCCAACATCATCATGCACCTATTTTCTATGTTTCTATGTCTTTCTTCTCATCAACAGGATATGGTCCTGGTTGGTTCAGTTTTGTTCTTCTGAGTCCCATAATTTCCACATCAGATCATTTTGTAGTACTTGCTGAATATCCATATGATTGATGAAATTACTCATTAGCAATCCAGTGTTACAACATCCAAAAGTCTCACCTAAAGCAGCATAGCAACATAGATTTTCATTTTCATGATATAACACCATCCTGAACTTATTCCGATACAATTCTTTAGTGTATCTTTCATAACAAATTTTAATTTTCTCACCTTTCAAAGTAACTGCTGTGTGGGAACAGGAAGTGTCCTATCAGAGCAATGGAAGAAGGAATTGCGGAGACTTCCACATATCGTGCAATAAACAATGAGAGAAGAGGAAATAATATCTTCCAGAAAAATAACAGATGGGACATTTTTGAGCAAATTGATAACTGTGCAAAGTCCTTTGTGGGGAAAGAGCTCATCGCAATGATTTATTTTGTATCAGTGTAACTGGGATTGGGAGTTTTCCAATGCAATTGCAAGAAAATACATATTTTGGCAATTCAATTCCATAAATCAACTTCCCAGCTTCCTTTACATTCCCCAAACGACCATAAACTGGGCAGCACATTACTCACAAATGTCCAACTTTACTGTGGTTACATCCAGCTGTTTTGCTGGCTGGTGCCAAGAGCCTTTTAGCTACCCCTTTACAAATCCTGTGATCTAAAGGAACAAGCTGACTTTAGACGCTTAATCTCTGGGAAATGAATGTCTTATTGGATTTTAAGTTTTATTGCCTACATTGGAAATATCCCAGAAATTTAAAAGTGAAAATGGTACAGAATGGTGCCATCTTGCTACACAGATGGGTTTGCTAATGCTACACGGGTGCGTTTAAACTAGATTGGCAGGTGAGAGGTTAGACGTTAGTATGGAGGGTGGTGAGGGAAAGGTCAGCGGACAGAATAGGCAGGTGAAAGGTGGAGAGCGAGGAGGGAGGGTTAGTTTAAACTGCACGTATTTTAATGCAAGGGGCCTGATGGGTAGGCAGATAAGCTTAGGGCATGGATAGGTATGAGCGACTGGGACATTGTAGCCATTACTGAAACCTAGTTAAGAGAGGGGCAGGACTGGCAGCTAAATGTTCCGGGGTACAGCAGATTCAGGAGAGACAGGGGTGAGGTAAAAAGAGGAATGGGTTCCATTGTTGGTAAAGGAGGATGTCACAGCAGTGGTCAGAGGTGACATTACGGACGGTTCGTCTGGTGAGGCTATATGAGTGGAGCTGAGGAACAAGAAGGATGATTACCTTGTTGGGGGTGATCAACGGGAAGTAGAAGAACAAATATGCCAGGAGATTGCAGGGGAGTCAGGGGATATGGGGAGAAGGCAGGAACGGGGTACTGATCGGGCCATGATCACATTTAATGGCAGTGCTGGCTTGAAGGGCCAAATGGCCAACTCCTGCACCTATTGTCTATTGTCTAATACTGTTTGATCTACAAAAGGAACATCAGCCCAGTGGGGTGTATTTAAAAGTGTGCTGACAAAAGCTCAGGGTATGTCACAGTGAAGGGCAAAGCTGGCAAACATAAGGAAGTTTGGCTGAAGAGAGAAATTGAGGCATTGGTCAAAATCAAGGAGGATGCATGGGACGGGTATAGGCAGCTGGGATCGAGTGCATCCCTGGAGGAGTTTCGGAAACTAAGGAGTAAACTGAAAAAGGAAATCAGAAGGGCAAAAAGGGGCCAGGAGCTGGCTCTGGCGGGTAGCATTAAGGACAATCCCAAAAGATTTTATAAATACACAAGGGGGAAAAGAATAACTAGAGAGAGAGTGGGACCTCTCAGGAATCAAAGCAGTCACCTCTGTGTGGAGCTACAGGAGATGGGCAAGGTCTTCAATTAGTATTTCTCCTCTGTATTTACCGAGGAGAAAAACATTAGGATGGAGGAGCTTGAGGCAGCCAATGGAAGTGTCTTGAGAGCAGTCAGTGATACCGTCAAAGAAGTACTGAAGGTACTATCATGTATGAAGGTAGACAAATCTCAAGGGTCTGATCATATATATCAGAGGACATTGTGGGAAACTAGAGTGGGAGCCCTGGTTAGAATTTACGAGTCGTCCTTAAATACAGGAGAGGTGCCGGAAGACTAGAAGGTGGCAAGTGTTTTGCCTCTTTTCAAGAAGGGCTGCAGGGAAAATGCTGGGAACTATTGGCCGTTGAGCTTAACATTTATAGTTGGAAAGTTACAAGAGAGTATTCTGAGGGATAGGTTATACAGGCATTTGGATGGGCAAAGGCGAATTAGGGATAGTCAGCATGGTTTTGTACTTGGGAGGTCGTGTCTCACAAACCTGGTTGAGTTTTTTGAAGACGTGACCAAAAAGGTCAATGAGAGCAGAGCTGTAGATGTTGTGTACATGGACTTCAGTAAGGCATTCGAAAAAGGTTCCACATGGTTGGCTGCTCTGGAAGGTTAGATCACATGGGATCCAAGGAGAGATAGCTGAATGGATAGCAAATTGGCTTCATGGAAGGAAGCAGAGAGCGAAAGGTTGCTTCTCGGACAGGAGGCCTGTGACTAGTGGTGTGCCTCAGGGTTCGGTGTTGGGCCCGTAACTATTTGTCTTCTATATCAACGATTTGGATGAGAACATACAAGGCATTATTAGCAAGTTTGCTGATGATACAAAAGTGGGTGGTTTTGCAGATATTGAAGATGGTTGTGAACGATTGCAGCAGGATCTGGATCGATTGGCCAGGTGGGCTGAAGAATGGTTGATGGAATTTAATACAGAGAAATGTGAGGTGTTGCATTTTGGGATGTCTAACAAGGGCAGGACCTACATAGTGAATGGTAGGCCTCTGGGGAGTATTGTAGAGCAGTGATCTAGGAGTACAGGTGCATGGGTCCTTGAAGATCGAGTCACAGGAAGATAAGGTGGTCAAAATGGCTTTTGGCACATTGGCCTTCATCAGTCAGAGTATTGAGTATAGAAGTTGGGAGGTCATGTTGGAGTGGTATAATATTTTGGTGAGACCGCATTTAGAGTATTGTGTTCAGTTCTGAGCACCATGTTATAGGAAAGATATTATCAAGCTTGAAAGGGTTCAGAGAATATTAAAAAGGATGTTGCCAGGACTAGAGCGTCTGAGCTATAGGGAGAGGTTGAGTAGGCTGGGTCTCTATTCCTTGGAGTGCAGGAGGACGAGGGGTGATCTTATAGAGGTGTATAAGATCATGAGATGAATAAATCAGGTAGATGCACAGAATTTCTTGTCCAGAGTAGGGGAATTGAGGACCAGAGGACATAGGTTCAAGGTGAAGGGGAAAAGATTTAATAGGAATCTGAGGGGTAATGTTTTCACACAAAGGGTGGTGGGTGTATGGAACAAGCGGCCAGGGGAGGTCGTTGAGGCTGGGACTATCCCAACATTTAAGAAACAGTTAGTCAGGTACATGGATAGGACAAGTTTGGAGGGATATGGACCAAACACAGGCAGGTGGGGCTAGTGTAGCTGGGACATGTTGGCATGTGTGGGTATGTTGGGCCAACGGGCCTGTTTCCACACTGTATCACTCTATGACTCTATGACTAAGCTTGGCATTATAGATCTCTATTGCTTTCACCTGTACATGTCATGCTACGTAGGTCATTGGCACAGATTGTAAACTGTAGATTAATGTTTAGTCCTTCAAAAAAAGTAAACCAACTGCAGAAACAATGTAAAATGTTGGGGAATAGTTTAAAGATACAGCACAGAAACAGGCTCTTCAGCCCACTGGGTCAATGCTAACCATCAATCACCCAATCGCACCACAGAGTAAATCCATGTGGTCACAGTGTGATCATGCAAACTCTACACAGACAGCACTTGAGGTCAGGATCAAATCTGAGTCTATGGCACTATGAGGCAGCAGCTCGACCAGCTCAGCTACTTTGCCACCCTGTTTATAAATTATTCATCAGATTACTTTCTAAGCTTAAGCTTAGTTCATTCATTCAGCACCATGGTAACACAAAATGGAAAAACAAATACTATGATTGATGGAATATTAAACTATTTCATTTTTTTTCAACAATTCAGTTATTATACTGAGATATGCAGGGAGTTTAGAGATGGGTGATGCAACAGTAGCATCGGTCATCATACATAGCAGTTCCTTAAATTTGCCTTTCAAAAGCAGCCTGCTTTAAATTCCTGTGCACACGCCATTATCATCATCATCAGCGGTCACTCGAAACGAGTATGACTGTCCTCTCCACTCCACAGGGTCTTCTACTTGTGGATCTGTGGGTCTGTAGAGGCTGATCCTCAATCCACAAACCTTGGTGCAACGTGGGCAGTGGAGACTGGCGGTGGTTGGTCGTCATCGGGCCACTTCTCTCTCTCCTTACGATGCTGTCGCTTTGCCTCTGCGACACGGCGTAGCACCGTTTCATGACGTGCAGCTCCTTCCTGCACGGATTTCCCCCAGGAGTGCCTGTCCAGTGCAATTTGTTCCCAGTTGCTCGATGTGGTGGAATTTCTTCAAACTGTTTTTGATGTTGTCTTTGAAGTGTTTCTTTGGCCATGCTAAAATCACTGAGGTATATCGACGTTCTTCAAACTGTTCTTGATGTTGTCCTTGAAGCGTTTCTTTGGCCATGCTAAAATCACTGAGGTATATATGCTAAAATCACTGAGGTATATCAACGATAATAATAAAATGTTCCAGACTCATAGCAGCTAAATCAAAATTGTTTTGTATACATCACGCATGAAGCAAACCAAAAACTACTGTCTTCTCATTTCACAAGAACACATACATAGTTCACTGATATCCCAGAGGAATCGGCTGAATGCAGTGGAATTAAAATATAACATGATCAAAAAATATTTTGTAAGTCAAGTCAAAGAAGTGTTATCGGATTCATTAATAGTAAGATTAAACGAGAACATACCAGTTTGAAGTTTGATCTTTATTTTATGAGGAGTTACGATGAGGGATTACGTGAAGAAGGCCCGTTCAGCTGCACGTGCGTCAATCTTCAAAGCAGCGGTGTGAAATCACAGATAATAATAGTGACTGAAGTATGATAGTAAGATGAAAGAAGACTAGAACTACCAGATGATCTTAATGAGGGCTGGGAGCGGAGGGCGCGTAATCCCTCATCGTAATTCCTCATAAAATAAAGATCAAACTTCAAACTGGTAAGTTCTCGTTTAATCTTACTATTTTACTTCGGAGTCACGTGAGTGACTACGTGAAGATTTCAAAGCTCTGTGATTTCATGCCGTGAGAAACAAGTCTACACAACCACAACTGCCTCATTGACAAATGAGGGTAAACATTCATAATGCATACAGTCATGACAGATTTAAACATGCTGATGCTGTTAAATAAGCAATAACAATAGTCACATCTCTCATCCGGATGGAACCTATAACAGGACATAAAATAAATTGAGAAATACCACTGGTCTGGCAACGGGTTATTATAACATGTTTAAAATTTAGTTCGTTTGACCACACTACAGCCATTAGGATGTGGTCCAGCGGAACATAATTAACCATTGCTGCTGTTGTCATAGCAGCCCTGGTGGAGTGAGTACATCTACTCATGCATAACTCAACTCCGTTTTAACACCTGGCAAGATCTGAGCAGATAGGTTCTTATAACATCTTGTGTAACTAATAATCATAGTTAGCTCAGAGTCTCAAAGGCTCTTGGTGACCTTGACGTATTGTTGTATATGTGTGTCCCCACATAACGAAAGGTCCCTGTGTATGTCTTAAACTATCTTGAGACCTGACACCCCTACTGCTCTGCTTAAATTAATTATAGCATAAATACTATGCATATATTTGCAGATGTAATCATCCTCTCCTGTCACAATAATGTAGCGAGTGACCTGTTGCGCTAACCAGCGCCAGGAGGATAACTACCTAATGACGTCCGATCAAAGCTAAGAATGTAGCTGGAACCCCCTGGTTAAAAATAGTGTTACACAATGTCAATCTCCCATACTGCATTGTACTTGTCCTGGGAAACCTGTGTAACAGATATCCTTTACTAACTCGAGATCCGAGGTGAACCCAACAACTTGGACCTCATTAGCTGCAGTAAGTCTGATGGAAAGCCCCTTGGCACAGTTAATGACCCTATAATTCAATATTGTCAAAGACCATTTAAATGAACTGCAATAACTTAGAATCTGTACCATTTTAAATATAACATGAGCATTAAACAAACGCTTCCCATCTCCTGAAGCAGCAAAGTACCGCTTTTGGTACCATTCCAGCACTGTGAATACATACAAAATTAGGCGTGACAACCCAAGCCGTAAGCAGTCTATTGAGAATCTGTAGAACATATATTGATTTTATCATGCAACGGCTGATCTCTCAAGCCACAGGCTGAACCAGCAAGTTACATTTAAAATAACCATATAATGTTGCATTATTATTATTCCCGACAAATCGGGAATCAAACTGCATAGGCCAATTCCACAGCTGGAACCTAAAGCTGTGGAATTGATGACTCTATTTGAAGACCCGACTCATAAAGCAAATTGGAGGAAGACATAAAAGACCATTCCCCATGCTTGTAGCGAGAATGTATCTTTCGCCACTGTTATGCCACACATTTTTGCAACCTTTAAATTAGCATGAAAACAACATATCTATATTCGGTGTTGCATTGAATCAGAATTTCATAAATACTGCGTGGTCCAACACCCATTCTGTGTTGTCATTGATCTGTACTTAATGATACTCCAGTGGCAAATGAGATTATGTACCTTTTACAGGATCTTTCCCCTGATTGCACCCTCGTGCTTATCATAGGCCACATCTTAGTGTATCAACATGAAGTTGAGCATGCACCTATGCATATTCACTCAATCACTCTTTAACCCATAAATGCACTTATGGTCTATAGATAGTTGATACGAATACTGAAGAGTTAATAACTCATGCAAATCTCCTGCACCTCCAACTAGAGATGACATTTGCATGTTCCCACCTTAAGCCATAGCATCTTTTTAGCAATATAATGACATATTTATTGATCAACTACTGGAGCAATGCTGAATACTGTTTGTCCATCATAGTGGCTTTATTAGCTTCAGCTGGTAATAGCAAGTTGTATTATCAATGACCTTCATGACCCTTATTGTTTGCCATTAAGCAGGCTGTCAGTTCTCCCACTTGCACAGCTGCATCACGTCTATTACATTGCCAGTTAGTCTAATGAATAGAACTGCTTTATAACAAGGCTGTTCCAGGTTTCTATTGATTCCAATCTGTTGCTCAGGGCGGAGTCACAGGCCAACTATCCATTTGATAACAACCTAATTTACTGGATAGGGGAGAACAATTCCTCAATTAGCTTGAGACTGAGTGGATTTTATCCAAGTACAGCGTCAAAATATAATCCAGACAATACATCACAAGTGTTTTTGAACTCTGAATAGTCCTTTGAATGATTTATTGTTATCATACTGTTAAATTGCCTCATCATAACAATGCCTTCAAATATCTCTGATGATCATTGTACATGGAAAACCCTATGAAATCAGTTTGATCACCCTTCTTTCATAATGAACAGGCCATGCCTGCCATCATTTCGAGTTTGCTCTGAACGACAACTCTGGCCCGGTTCTGATAATTCTCACATGTCCCAAGACAACTCTTGCCATAATTCTGACCTTGCCTTGAAAGACAATTCCCCACATCTCCGAACCTGTCTCGAAGGCAACCTGGCTAAAATATTGGACACTGAACACTCTTCCGGCCAAATTCCAACCTTCTTGGAATACTAGTATTGTCCAGTTACCTGGTTAAAATGCTTCTGAGTAGATGATTTGTGTATTTGTGTATCTCAATCATTTGTGTATTGCACAACCAATTGTAAATCTTACCAACTTGTTCATGGTCACTTAGTTATAGTGTAACTCTGGTCAACTTTAATGCTGCTACCAGCTTCAGTGAACCGCTTCCTGCCGATGAAGCCGTGGGGTGCGTTTTCCCCTAAACTATGAATCCTTACTCGTCGTTGGCCTAATTGGTCCAACAGTTTATGCTTCGTCCTTCAGGTTTTGCCTGTGGAATAGGTCTTACCTGAATAGAAGATTTGGCGGGTGGCTCTAACGTCCCTTGATAGTGGTGTTCACTGCATTGTGTTGGGATGGCAACCTTGCTGCCAGGAATCGTACCTCTGACATGTGCCCTTCATCCCTTGAGGTATGCTCCACGCTATACCCTCAGCCTCGGCATCAGATTTACACTGACCCGGCATGTTCTCCTCTTCCATAAGGGAGACATTAAGCAGCTCTACTTCAAGGCGCTGCTGGCATGACCTCTCCAACAGGCCCACCCTTCAGGGTCAGAAAATGCCCCGGTAAGCTCGCCTCCTCCATGAGGGAGACATCATGCAGCCCTTCTACAGGTGCTGCTGCCATACATTTAAGCAGCCCTATACAAGGCGCTGCTGACACGGCCTAAAGCAATAGGCCGGCACTGCCATAGATTCGGCATCCCCATTATGCAGCCCTGTTACAAGGCGCTGCTGGCAAGGGCTCTCCCATCTGCCCAACACTGCCATATCTCCTGATGTTAGGGTGTATCTATCTTGAGCCTCCTCTCATAAGGCTCCATCCTGGCCAACTTCCACATTATTAATTTTTACCGGAAGGGAACCCTCCCGGCACCAGGACTGACCACTTGGGTCGATTCACTCCATATCTTGGGGACCTCTGCGGTCTGGGCACCGCATAGCTGGTAGATTTCCCCTCCCCCGGGAATCCCAGCACCCTTATATATTACCGGAGGGAAAACCCCTACCGGCACCAGGGCTGACCGTTCCGGACCATTTAACCCCTTACCTGGGGACCCCTGCGGTCTGAAAGCCGCATAATTACTGGATTCCCCTACCCGGGAACCCCAGCCTCTATATGTATATCGGGGAAATCCTCCCGACACAGGGCATATATATTTATATCGGGGGAAAACCCTCCCAACTCCTGGTCTACTGGAGGTCCCCTCCACGGGAACCCCAGCATAAATATTTATCTTGGAGGGAAACCCCCCACCCGACTCCCGGTCTACTGGCGGTCCCCTCCACGGGAACCCCAGCATAAATATTCATATCAGAGGGAAAAGCCCTCCCGGCACCCGGCCTACTGGAGATCCCCTTCCCCGGGAACCCCAGCATAAATCTTTATTATCTGAGGGAAAGCCCTCCCGGCACCCAGCCTACTGGAGGTCCCCTCCCTGGGAACCCCAGCGTCTTTATACCTATCGGAGGGGAAAGCCCTCCCGGCACCCAGCCTACCGGAGGTCCCCTCCATGGGAACCCCAGCGTCTCTGTGCCTATCAGAGGGAAACCTTCCCAGCACCCGGAGCGCCTGGAAGCCACTGACCACCCGTCAGCGACCCACTTCGCGACACCCGACATTCTCCAGCTACCCGCTCCTGCGGCAAGAACCGGGGTTTCCCCACAGCCCATAGCTGGTTCCCTCGTCGGGCCTCGCGAATCCTCCGGCAGGAAGCCTCTGGAACAAGATACAAGTTAAAGTTTGGGTAAGTATTCAGAAAAGGCTAAAACTGGTAGTCAAATACTTCAATTTAAGCTATAATATGAATCCATTAAAAAGGAGGTTAACATTAAAAATATCATTTTTGTCAGTAGTATTATGGCCTTGTCTCACGGTGCGAGTCCACCCACGAGTGATCCCGAGTGAAAGAAAAAATCAAACTCATGGTTTTCTACGAGAATCCAAGTTTATGTTCACGAGTTTTAACTAGTTCCCACGTGTATGTCTAAGTTTGCCGTTTATTTCTCATTTCTGTGATGTACCAAGTTCCTCTCCCGAGTTACCAAGTTCCTCTCCCGAGTTACTCCTCTTCACATATATTAATAGCGCGTGGCACTGGTAGTAATCCAGAGATTATTACCTTTGAGGTCCTACTTTTTTATTTACCTCCTAGTTCCCTAAATTCGCTATGTAGGACCTCATCCCGTTTTGTACGTACGTTGTTGGCCAATTGCGCAGCTTCCAAATTCAAACTACTAATGGCAGGGGACTGCATCCGAGCAAGGTACCACCCCCCCTCTCGCCTTCCCCCCTTTGGAAACAAAGTGCTATCAGCTGGAGACTGGTGCGTAAAGCAATACACATAGCGTTACCGACGGCGCACAAAGCAATACACAGCGCTACAGACTTGGCGCGCAAATCGATGCACACAGTGCGACAGACTTGGTTTGTAAAGATATTACACATGGCCAGATTGGCACGCAAAGTTTTAAACAGAGCGCTGTCAACTTAATGCGTGGGGATTTAAACAAAGAGTTGTCAGCTACAGTGCTGTGGATGCTAAATATAGTTCTACCGGCCAAAGCGCAATGGGCTTTAAACATAGCGCTATGGGCTTTAAACAGCACTATGGGCTTTAAACATAGAGCTATGGGCTTTAAACAGTGCTATGGGTCACAGACTGTTCCGGCAAAATTCTCGTATAACATTCCACCCCTCGAACAGTCTGGTTACCGTCATATCCGGCCCGCAGGCATTACCTCATTACATCCGGCCCACAGGCTTCACCTCGTTACATCTGGCCCACAGGCGGTGGTAAAGTCCACGCGGTCGTGATGTTCTGGTCTCGTTACAAAAAGACCACACAGACAATTGTTCGCTATGATTTAAGGGACTGCCCACAGTGGGATGCCTCCACTGTAGTATTGGACGTGTGTACACACCCAGCACACTGAGACATTTTGAGTTTTGAACAGGAGATACATTAATATAGGCCGAGGTGTCCACATTTCTTCCGAACACCGAAGCAGGCAACTTAATAATTCACTCATGTCCTTCCTGATAATCACAGCGCCCGATTCAATAGTGATGGGCCCGATGTCTGTCACAGGGTACTTGGGTCTGGGTGTTCCAATGGTAGTTGGTGCCATTAATCAAGAAGACCCACAAATCTCTGTGTCTCCACCTTTTGAGGTGGGCACCAAGGCATTCAGGATCTTTTTCCTGGCCTTTTCTGGAATTTTGTGGTGGCCCGAATGCCATTGTATACCAACAAAACAACATTTGAGATAGGTCCCTGGACCTTATCAGGGTTGATGTATCACCCGCGATCCTTGAGCCGTATCACCAGTGCATCCAAGGCCTCGACTGTATTACTAATCTCCGTGGTGCGGCCAGGTATGCAATATTGCTTGGTACGAATCACCCTTGGGGGAGGTGGGACGCCCAATGGTTTCCGCTTGGCCTGTACCACTAGCACAGTGGCTCGTGGAATGCCAAAGGTCAACCTGCTGGTTTGTAAGGACCTCGCAACACATTCATTCGCAATATGCACTCGGGGGACGGGGTAATGAGGATCGAAGTAGTCACAGGGGGCCCACTTCCAATTGACACGGGAAGGGTGGTTTGTCGGGCGGGGGTGTGGGCGCCCCCTAGCCCCTCCACCAGCACCCTCCGGTCGTGTATCTTCCCGGGATCCCCTGGGACTATGGTATGTTCTGCCCCAGTGTCCACTAGGGCCAACCAGCACTGCACATTCATCATCATCATTGAAAACATTAGCGAAGCAGTGGTGCTGGTTTCCAATGGGAATGGTGACGGACGCACCACACATCTCTGTCCTCCAGTTCCTGCGGACTTCCGCCGCTGGAAGTATAGGATTTTGGTGTGTGTGCTTTATCATAATTCCTTACAATGCTATGTACGACAGTGATCGCAACTTCTACTGAAGTGTGGATGGCCATTGGCTCGCTAAAAGCTCATCTGCCCTTTGACAGGTCTTGTTTTTGGTCCTGCTGGGGGTCCACAGCCCCATCCTCAACTAGCAAACCAGGTGGGGGAGACGGTTTAGTCGCCGACTAACCGATCATGGACCAGGTAGCACGGGATTAAATGGTACCCGTGGTGGGGGGGAAACTCCCCCGACCTGCACATTCCCACTGCCCCAATGTACTGCAACGGGTATGCATGGCCTCAGGTCTTCCGGCCGGGAAAGAGCTGCCGAATATATCTGCCGGGTGACCTGGTCACACCCCTATGGGAGCGGGTCAGGGGGGGTCTCCAGCCCACAACTCCTCCCCCTGTGGATGCAACCCCATGGATATCGCGACTGACCATCTGTAGGGTGTCAGGGGGATGGTCGAGAGAAGACCTCCATCCCTCTTTCCGGGTGATGTTGGTTCTTTTCTCCCCAGACGCACTCATCCTCCCCGACAATGATCTTTCCACAAAGCATAGATGGCGGGTGTGGGTATCCCATCCAACCTCTCCTTAGGGGCCCCGGACCTCAACAAAGCCATAAACATCTCCTTATGGCTGAGACGGTCCATACTTCTACCATGTTCTATCTTATGCACCCGGCTACTAAGGACCCACCACATGTTCTAGCCCCTCCAGGAGAACTAGGGCCTCCCCCACAGATTTGCCTACGGACAATCCAAAAAGAGGCAGATGTATACCCGTCAAGTGGGGAGCCGCCGCTTTCACTACCATGGTGGAGGCTAGTGCTCGTTCCAAAGGGAATCCCAGCTGCCCATTATAAATGCCACTGATCAGGCCCACTGTCTGACCGTGGACCACTCCTCTCTAGGCTTCAGGTCCCAATCCAGCAAAGAGGGGAACTTTCTCGCGATCGCTGCAGTGGTGCGCTGCCATACATTACTCTCCGCTTCTCTATCCAACCGCATCATATTATTTACCGCATAGTAGTTTGAGAGGCCCCCTAGTGCTGAAAGTTCCCCATCTGATAGCAGTATTCTTTCTCCCCCCGTATCCCACATCTTTAATAGCAAGACCGCTAAGGATTTGCTTCCCCTTTGGCAGAACCAGTCCCCCAATTCCTCTACGGCTTTATGTGGGAATTCCCGGGTAGTGATGGTGATTGCTGAAGGACCCCCCTCTTCCTCCCCATTCTTTGTGTTTTCGACCAAAGTCGTCATGCAGGCCGGCCGGGTCTGCTTCACTTCCACTCCATTATTTGGCCAATGGGACGAGTGGTATATATGGGGGGGGGGGGGGGGGGAATTACAGGACCTTTGACCAACAATTCCTGTTGGTCATCCTCGTCATACCATATGTCCCCCTCCCGCATGACCGGGCCCTATCCCGTTTTTACGAAGGCACGGACCTTGTCTGGGTCCGGAATCCAATTGGACCTCCGGGCCGCATCTTCTTGTTTCACCTTTATTAATTTACATGCCATATCAACGTTTTTGTCCTCCATTTCCTGGGCTCGAGTTTGTGCTCAGCGAACAGAGTCAGCCATGGTTAAGCAACGTTGATTCAATTGCTCTAAATTTTGCTCTAATTCAATTATTCTCTGCTCTTTCTTCCCCATGGCAACATGTTGATTCCTAATTATGGTGGCTAGAAACCAGAAATCCCCCCATCGACTCCCCCTTTTTTTGGGAAATCCACTATCCCGCAACACCGAAACAAGATGGTAACCCAATGTAACATGTTGAGGGTCAGTCTTGGCTGACCAGTCGACCGGCATCCCGTGAGCCGCCAGGATATTAGCCAGAGCCCCAAATCCCTGCGTATTGTTGGTCCACCCCAGAATGCGGTACTCCTCTGGACCGTTTGATTTCTTTTTACGAAACATTTTTCTATTCTATTCATCAGATCTTGCCAACTACGCCAAATGTTACAAGGGAACAGGCTCAAGGACCTGACTAGTAGAACAGAAAAAAGGCACACTCGTCTGTTAAGTTACAAATCCGTTTTATTGGCATGAGAGAGAACAAAAACAATACTTATCTCAGTGTGCACAGCACTACAGACTTGATGTGCAAATCAATACACACAGCCTTAGAACTTATTACCGGGAATTTTTTCTATTTCAAATATCCACGCTGATTAAAGTAAAGTAGAAATAAGAGAAAAAGGAATAGAGTGTGTACTGAACGCATTTTTCAAATTGTATATTAGTAGTATACAAGATGATCAAATAAAATTAATCAGATGGATAAGTTAAATGTGTGCAATCATCTTGTGAGCAGTGATTATAAATTAGAATTTTCAGTTGAAAGAGGGAAAATTAGAACATCAGACTGGTAGGAGTAGAAATTAAAAAGATTAAATTGAAAAGATTGGCAAAGGTGCATTTCTTAAAAAATGGTCTTTACTCGAAAGAAAATCATACACCAATAAAAATGTCTTTGGTATGCAGCACAAAGTAAATTTTAAGATATGCTTCAGAAAAAAAAGAGTTCATATAGATTGCAAATCAATTCCTGAAATGACACGATCAATACCAAATGGCTCCAAATGAAATCTATGATCAAAATACAAGATACGGGCATTACAAGCTTCTACAATGGGAATATACATTCATAAATAGTAGAGATGGTGCACAATATCACAAACAACTCATTCATCTGATGAAGGTCTTCACCTGAAAATTTTACTCTGTCCCCCCCCCCCCCCCCCAAATGCTGCCTCATGTACTGATAGTGTAGTGTCTTGCCCTACAGGATTTTTCCATACTTTAATACAACAGAATGTTTATATCTGCTTAAAAATTACATATACTGGCTGGTTCTGGTGAACTGCAATTTTGCCATGTTTTTCCTCGTAAAACCATTTCATTGAGATTAGTATAGATAGTATAATAATATAATATATTCATCTTCACAGGATTAGTAGAGGTAGGTATTTGATAGTCAGCAAGGACTGTGGGCTGAAGAGCCTGTTTCCATGCTGTATTTTCAATAACACCAGTTCACATTCATGCAAATAAAAATATTTTTATTCTACATAGTAATACATGGCAACATAATTAATAGTCGATAGAAAAGTTTATCAAAAAAAACGTTCAAAATTAACCTGTGAATGTTTCTCAATAAGTCATGCAGTACATAACTTTTGACAATACTGTGCATATAAATGTAGAATAGATTTATATTTACAAATTTATAATTTATAATTTATTATTTGGTCCAAAGCTATGCAGATCAGTACAGTATTTATTACCTGTAAAAAAACATCTTATGTTGCATTTCAAACAAGCCATGGTTACCTTTATAAAAGAGCTTTATAAAAAATGTGCTTTAACTAGTCATCATTTCACATACATGTTTCTAGAACTACATCTCCAAAACTAAAAGTCTTTGTTGTGTGTGTGTGTGTATGTGTGTGTGTGTGTGTGTGTGTGTGTGTGTGTGTGTGTGTGTGTGTGTGTGTGTGTGTGTGTGTGTGTGTGTGTGTGTGTGTGTGTGTGTGTGTGAGCGCGCGCCCCCGCCCCCCAATCCGGTTAATTCCTATCTTCTTCCAAACACTAGGCCACAGCCTTCCCATTTTCACACATCCTACTCACAGTTTTCCCGTGGTGGCGATAAACATCTTCCAGTCACATTTCCACCTATATTTCCGAAGTTATTAATCCTTGAAATTTTAAAAACAGCCCGATTTCTTCATATTCATACACTTTGGTAAAGAAAAGTGTTGTGTTGTTTATTTTGTCTTGTTTAGTTAATTTTTTGGTTATTAGGTTGTGTTATGTGTGGGGGAGGGGGGGGGGAGTGGGGAGGGCTGAAACAGGGCTTTCTGTCTCTCCCTTCGGGGGAATGCGACTTTTTCTTGTCGTATCCCCCTTCTCTGCCTCCGTCTGCGCTGAGGCCTAATGGCGGAGCTGGCGGCCTCCAACCTGCGACCGACCTCGAGGCTCCGGAGGTAGAGCCAGCCAGGACTCACCAACGGTGAGCCGCCAGACTGACTTACCATCGCCCGGTGGGGTATCGCCTCAGCGCAGAGGGAGAAGAGGAGGGAAGAGACAGTAACCCTAAGATTTTTGCCTCCATCGCAGTGAGGAGGTGCCTGGTGAACTCACTGTGGTGGATGTTAATTTGTGTTTATTGTGTGTTTTGTTGTTTATTATTACATGTATGGCTGCAGGCAACGACATTTCGTTCAGACCGAAAGGTCTGAATGACAAATAAAGGACCTAAGTCCAAGTCTAAAAAATCAGAGTGACATCACAATGCACTCGCAAGGCAGGACGGGACACTCTGGGAGGGAGGGAGACTCCAGCGCTCGGGGTGAACGAGGAGTGGCGGCGGCTGGTGGGGGCGGGGGAGGGCCCCGAGCCCGCGCACCGGGCCTGGGCTGGATCCGAGCCTGGTGCTGGAGTTGGAGTGAGGGCCAATCCCGGGGCTTGAAATGGGGCCGTGACGGCCCGAGAAAGAAGCCGCCGCTGGAACCAAGGACGAGCCTGGGTCCGGGGTCAGGGATGAGTCCGGACTGGAGCCAAGACCGAGTTCCAGGCACTGCCGCTGCTCTGCGACCTGGGTAGTTGCTGGGGCAGGGAATGGGAGTGAGGGAAATGAGGAGGAGGGAGATGGGGTGGGGTGCGGGGCGGTAGAGGGAGATGGGGGGGTGTGGAGGAGGGCGATGGGGAGAGGTGGAGGAGGAAGATGGGGTGGGGAGTGGGGTGGAGGAGGGAGATGGAGTGGGTAGTGCAGTGGAGAGGGGAAAGATCCTGGGGAGGTGAGGAGGGACAGTGGGGGGGATTGAGGGAGAGGGGGTAGTGAGGGTAGTTGCCACGTCTAAATTCCCTCTTGTGGATTCATACTGGAGCATCCACGATGCTGAGAAAATCGTGAATAGCACGTACAGTGAGTTGGCCACACCGCAGGTAAAAGTTAAGCGGACAGAAAGGGAACGGGTGGCCACTAGCCAGCGTAGCAGTAGGTAGGTAGTGCAGGAGTCCCCTGCGGTCATCTCCCTCCTAAACAGATATACCATTTTGGATACTGTTGGGGGAGATGGCTCATCAGGGGAAGGCACCAGCAGCCAGGTTCATGGCACAGTGGGTGACTCTGCGGCACAGGAGGGGAGGAAAAAGAGCGGAAGGACTATAGTAATAGGGGATTCAATTGTAAGGGGAATAGATAGGCGTTTCTGCGGCCGCAAACGAGACTCCAGGATGGTATGTTGCCTCCCTGGTGCAAGGGTCAGGGATGTCACTGAGCGGCTGCAGAACATTCTGGAGGGGGAGGGTGAACAGCCAGTTGTCGTGGTGCACATTGGCACCAATGATATAGGTAAAAAACGGGATGAGGTCCTACAAGGTGAATTTAGGGAGCTAGGAGATAAACTTAAAAGTAGGACCTCAAAGATAATAATCTCTGGATTACTACCAGTGCCACGTGCTAGTCAGAGTGGAAATAGGAGGATATTGCAGATGAATACGTGGCTTGAAAAATGGTGCAAGGGGGAGGGATTCAAATTTCTAGGGCGTTGGAACCAGTTCTGGAGGAGGTGGGACCAGTACAAACAGGACGGTCTGCACATGGGCTGGAATGGAACTAATGTCATTGGGGAAGTGTTTGCTAGTGCTGTCGGGGAGGATTTAAACTAATGTGGCAGGGGGATGGGAGCATGAACAGAGAGACAGAGGGGAGAAGCAATAGATAGCAAGGTGAAAAGGAAAAGTGGCAGACAAATCCACGGCAAAAATGTTGTAAGAGTGTTGTAAAAACAAGCCTGAAGGCTTTGTGGCATTCGTAATAAGGTGGATGAGTTGAATGTGCAGATAGTTATTAATGAATATGATATAGTTGGGATCACGGAGACATGGCTCCAGGGTGACCAAGGCTGGGAGCTGAACATTCAGGGATATTCAATATTCAGGGGGGATAGACAGATAGGAAAAGGAGGTGGGGTAGCGGTGCTGGTTAGAGAGGAGATTAACGCAATAGAAAGGAAGGACATTAGCTTGGAGGATGTCGAATCGACATGGGTAGAGCTGCGAAACACTAAGGGGCAGAAAACGCTAGTGGGAGTCGTGTACAGGCCACCTAACAGTAGTAGTGGAGTTGGGGATGGCATCAAACAGGAAATTAGAAATGCGTGCAGCAAAGGTAAAACAGTTATAATGGGTGACTTCAATCTACATATAGATTGGGTGAATCAAATTGGCAGGGGTGCTGAGGAAGAGGATTTCTTGGAATGTATGCGGGATAGTTTTCTAAACCAACATGTAGAGGAACCAACGAGAAAGCAGGCTATTCTAGACTGGGTATTGAGTAACGAGGAAAGGTTAGTTAGCAGTCTTGTTGTGCGTGGCCCCTTGGGCAAGAGTGACCATAATATGGTTGAGTTCTTCATTAGGATGGAGAGTGACATTGTTAATTCAGAAACAAGGGTTCTGAACTTAAAGAAAGATAACTTTGAGGGTATGAGACGTGAATTGGCCAAGATAGACTGGCAATTGATTCTTAAAGGGTTGACGGTAGATATGCAATGGAAGGCATTTAAAGACTGCATGGATGAACTACAACAATTGTTCATCCCAGTTTGGCAAAATAATAAAACAGGGAAGGTAGTGCATCCGTGGATAACATGGTAAATCAGGGATAGTATCAAAACAAAAGATGAAGCATACAAATTAGCCAGTAAAAGCAGCCTACCAGAGGACTGGGAGAAATTCATAGTCCAGCAGAGGAGGACAAAGGGCTTAATTAGGAAAGGGAAAATAGATTATGAAAGAAAACTGGCAGGGAACATAAAAACTGACTGCCAAAGTTTTTATAGATATGTGAAGAGAAAAAGATTAGTTAAAACAAATGTAGGTCCCTTGCAGTCAGAAACAGGTGAATTGATCATGGAGAACAAGGACATGGCAGACCAATTGAATAACTACTTTGGTTCTGTCTTCAGTAAGGAAGACATAAATAATCTGCCGGAAATAGCAGGGGACCGGGGGTCAAATGAGATGGAGGAACTGAGTGAAATCCAGGTTAGTCGGGAAGTGGTGTTAGGTAAATTGAATGGATTAAAGGCCGATAAATCCCCAGGGCCAGATAGGCTGCATCCCAGAGTACTTAAGGAGGTAGCCCCAGAAATAGTGGATGCATTAGTGATAATTTTTCAAAACTCTAGGTTCTAGAGTAGTTCCTGAGGACTGGAGGGTAGCTAATGTAATCCCACTTTTTAAAAAGGGAGGGAGAGAGAAAACGGGGAATTACAGACTAGTTAGTCTAAAATCGGTAGTGGTGAAACTGCTAGTGTCAGTTATTAAAGATGGGATAGCAGTACATTTGGAAAGTGGTGAAATCATTGGACAAAGTCAGCATGGATTTATGAAAGGCAAATCATGTCTGACGAATCTTATAGAATTTTTCAAGGATGTAACTAGTAGAGTGGATACGGGTCCTTTTCAGAATGGCAGGCAGTGATGCAGGTACCGCAAGGCTCAGTGCTGGGACCCCAGCTATTTACAATATATATTAATGATTTGGACGAGGGAATTGAATGCAACATCTCCAAGTTTGCGGATGACACGAAGCTGGGGGGTAGTGTTAGCTGTGAGGAGGATGCTAGGAGGCTGCAACGTGACTTGGATAGGTTGGGTGAGTGGGCAAATGCATGGCAGATGTAGTATAATGTGGATAAATGTGAGGTTATCCACTTTGGTGGCAAGAACAGGAAAGTAGACTATTATCTGAATGGTGGCCGATTAGGAAAAGGAGACCTGGGTGTCATGGTACACCACTTATTGAAATTAGGCATGCAGGTGCAGCAGGCAGTGAAGAAAGCAAATGGTATGTTAGCATTCATAGCAAAAGGATTTAAGTATAGGAGCTGGGAGGTTTTACTGCAGTTGTACAGGGCCTTGGTGAGACCACACCTGGAGTATTGTGTACAGTTTTGGTCTCCTAATCTGAGGAAAGACATTCTTGCCATAGAGGGAGTACAGAGAAGGTTCACCAGACTGATTCCTGGGATGGCAGGACTTTTATATGAAGAAAGACTGGATAGACTCGGCTTGTACTCGCTAGAATTTAGAAGATTGAGGGGGGATCTTATAGAAACTTACGAAATTCTTAAGGGGTTGGACAGGCTAGATGCAGGAAGATTGAACCCGATGTTGGGGAAGTCCAGAACAAGGGGTCACAGTTTAAGGATAAGGGGGAAGTCTTTTAGGACCGAGATGAGAAAAACATTTTTCACACAGAGAATGGTGAATCTGTGGAATTCTCTGCCACAGAAGGTAGTTGAGGCCAGTTCATTGGCTATATTTAAGAGGGAGTTAGATGTGGCCCTTGTGGCTAAAGGGATCAGGGGGTATGGAGAGAAGGCAGGTACGGGATACTGAGTTGGATGATCAGCCATGAGCATATTGAATGGAGGTTCAGGCTCGAAGGGCCGAATGGCCTACTCCTGCACCTATTTTCTATGTTTCTACCATCCCTCCCCTCTCTACCCCCTCCCTTTCTACCCTCACTCCCATCCTCTCTACCCCCCTCCCTCTCTAGGGATTGAAGAGGAGGAGGGAGTGCTGGGGGATGAGGAGAAATTACGCGCGCCTGCGCAGTTGGGGGGGGGGGGGGGGTATGCGTGATTGGTGCAATATTGCGTTGGGGGAGCGGGTTGCGTTGGGGGAACAAATGAGTGGTGGAATCTTGCGTTGGGGGAGCAGACCCAACGGCTCTGCACTTGGTCTAGTTTCCATTAAAATCTGTGCCATTGCTTCTACCTCCATCAACACTGTCGCCCTTCTACTATTCCTTCTACTAATAGGACATTGAGGGAAGTTAGGGTAGAAATAGCAGGGACTATGACAGAAATATTTCAATTGTCATTAGAAACGGGAATAGTGCCGGAGGATTGGTGTACTGCGCATGTTGTTCCATTGTTTAAAAAGGGTTCTAAGAGTAAACCTAGCAATTATAGACCTGTTAGTTTGACGTCAGCGGTGGGCAAATTAATGGAAAGGATACTTAGAGATAATATTTATCAGCATCTGGATAAACAGGGTCTGATTAGGAACAGTCAACATGGATTTGTGCCTGGAAGGTCATGTTTGACTAATCTTCTTGAGGTTACTCGGGAAATTGATGAGGGTAAAGCAGTGTATGTTGTATATATGGACTTCAGTAAGGCCTTTGACAAGGTTCCTCATGGAAGGTTGGTTAAGAAGATTCAATTGTTGGGTATTAATGGTGGAGTAGCAAGATGGATTCAACAGTGGCTGAATGGGAGATGACAGAGAGTAATGGTGGATGGCTGTTTGTCAGGTTGGAGGCCAGTGACTAGTGGGGTGCCACAGGGATCTGTGTTGGGTCCACTGTTGTTTGTCATGTACATCAATGATCTGGATAATGGTGTGGTAAATTGGATTAGTAAGTATGCAGATGATACTAAGATAGGTGGTGTTGTGGATAATGAAGTAGATTTTCAAAGTCTACAGAGAGATTTAGGCCATTTGGAAGAGTGGGCTGAAAGATGGCAGATGGAGTTTAATGCTGATAAGTGTGAGGTGCTACATCTTGGCAGGACAAATCAAAATAAGACGTACATGGTAGTGAATTGAGGAATGCAGTTGAACAGAGGGGTCTAGGAATAACTGTGCACAGTTCCCTGAAGGTGGAATCTCATGTAGATAGGGTGGTAAAGAAAGCTTTTGGTGTGCTGGCCTTTATAAATCAGAGCATTGAGTATAGAAGTTGGGATGTAATGTTAAAATTGTCCAAGGCATTGGTGAGGCCAATTTTGGAGTATGGTGTACAATTTTGGTCGCCTAATTATAGGAAGGAAGTCAACAAAATAGAGAGAGTACAGTGGAGATTTACTAGAATGTTGCCTGGGTTTCAGCAACTAAGTTACAGAGAAAGGTTGAACAAGTTAGGTCTTTATTCTTTGGAGCGCAGAAGGTTAAGGGGGGACTTGATAGAGGTCTTTAAAATGATGAGAGGGATAGACAGAGTTGACGTGGATAAGCTTTTCCCACTGAGAGTAGGGAAGATTCAAATAAGTGGACATGACTTGAGAATTAAGGGACAGAAGTTTAGGGGTAACTTGAGGGGGAACTTCTTTACTAAGAGAGTGGTAGCTGTGTGGAATGAGCTTCCAGTGGAGGTGGTGGAGGCAGGTTCAATTTTATCATTTAAAAATCAATTGGATAGTTATATGGACGGGAAAGGAATGGAGGGTTATGGTCTGAGTGCAGGTAGATGGTACTAAGGGAGAATAAGTGTTCGGCACGGACTTGAAGGGCCGATATGGCCTGTTTCCGTGCTGTAATTGTTATATGGTTATATGGTTATTCCGTGCATCTAATTGATCTCAGCACTGGTTCACTATGGAACCAATGCATACGCTAAAAACCATATTTAAACATAATTTTATGCAATTGACAATTAAAATGTTGTATAAACAAATACATTATGAAGACTCGTGGGGGTGCAATTTATATTGCCTCCGCCATACCCTATACCTCAATTGCAACCTCAGCATCTGTAAACTCTCAGGTCAGGCCATGTGTGGGAATTAATGACATGCTATGGGTCTTTATAGTTTTTCCTTTGCATCTCCATACTGGTGATATCATTGCTATTTCAGTGCCACAACTGAGGTTATTTTCATACAACCCCAATTCTCACCATTCCTTTTGATGTTATGAGGGACAGCTATCTCAACCCCAACTATGATAACTCGTATATAAATGAAAAACAGGTGACTTTCTTCATGTCTAAATATAGCTTGTTCAAATACACAGGTTGCAGCTGCCTAAGAAAACAGCTTACCAATTTAAATCAGAATAAATGACAAAATTAAAACTGTTACTATCATTACTAAGCAGCTTACATTTAGAATAGAGAGAAAGCAAGTTAATTTAACACTCAGTAATATAAAAGTAGGAAATCCTCTGGTTACTAGGCAACGATCTAAGGAGAGACGAGTAACTTGGACAAACCAATGATGCCCAATTACAATTAATTTAAAGTTTTGGTCATATGATATTCATTAAACTATTTGATATCATTGCTTAACAACAATAAGGCATAATAGGTGCTGACTAATCAACACAATACTAATTAGTCAGCTCACAAATAGAAATATATTATGTAGTTTAATATTCCTTATCTTGCATTGTTGGACAACATTGTCCAAGGTTACTGTTGATCTTTCCAACTTTCAAAAGCATTTACAACTAATTAATTGATTACCAGTTTCCAAATTCACAATTAATTGTGAGATGCTCTCCATACAGCCAGCTTCATCAATTTTAACTTGTTAATAGTCACAGCTTCAAACTATTTCCAGTTATCTCTGAAGTGTTAAATTAGTAGAAAAATTGCTCATTATAGGAAATTTTCCAACAAGCTAACTCATCCACTGATATTATATGAAAAAAACTACTCATTCTTACTCTCAGGAGAATTATTACCAACTCTAACCTGCAATGCACGCATGTTCCAAGTAGTGCTATGTTTAATTGGTTTCAATAACAGTAGCTGTTAGTTAGCCC
This sequence comes from Amblyraja radiata, assembly GCF_010909765.2. NCBI lineage: Eukaryota > Metazoa > Chordata > Chondrichthyes > Rajiformes > Rajidae > Amblyraja > Amblyraja radiata. The sequence continues at coordinate 64,816,368 of NC_045960.1, forward strand.
TCTGGAGACATTACTAACAAGAGCAACTTCAGTTGCAGATGTTTTATCAGCGATCTTATGTTAAAACGTTAGTAACAGATGCCCAGAGGTGGGAATGAGGACTATTTCCTAATTAAGGATCATAAATTTTATTTTTATTATATCATATATTATATGAACTGCAACATTTATTTTTAAATCAGTGTTTACTGATCAACTATAAGTAAGCATAACACCCCATTGTAATAAACAATGGGAATTTTTTAAGAGACCAATCCAACACCAACCCCCGAACAAACATTTTTTTCATGATTAATTAACCCATGCCTGTTTGTTCAGACAGTATTTACTAAGCTGTGGAGTGATGCCTTGCCTAACCAAGGGGCAATATTACATGATTAATGCCACAGAAACAAATTGTGCTGCTGAAAACCCGCCCATACCTTTTAAAGAGGAGTGTGTAGGAAAAAGGAACTGCAGATGCTGGTTTAAACCAAAGATAGACACAAAAAGCTGGAGTAACTCAGTGGGAGAGGCAGCATCTCTGGAGAGAAGGAATGGGTGACGTTTCGTGTCGGACTGAAGAAGGGTCTCGACCCGAAATGTTACCCATTCCTTTTCTCCAGAGGTCATGCCTGGCCCACTGAGTTACTCCAGCTTTTTGTGTCTATCCTTTTAAAGAGGACATGCATTGTAAATACTAACAGCAACAGCAGATTTCTGGAATTCATTTTGATCAACACACTGAAGAACTGCAGAGGCATTCAAGTCAATAGACCCCTAAAGGTAGACAAGATAGTGAAGGCAGCATACAGGATGCTGGTCTTCATTAGCCAAGGCATAGAATACAAACGCATGATAAAACTTTACAAAACTTGTTAAACTTTGGTTGTGCTGCAGCTGCAGTATTGTATCCAGTTAAGGACACTTGACTCGAGAAAGGATGTAATTGCACCGGAGAAGGTGCAGAGGAGATGTACTAGGATGTTGACAGAAATGTTTCATTCTTTGTGTGGGTAGAGACAGAATAGATATCTTTGTTTACCCTGGAGTGGAGGAAGTTGATGGAGAACCTGATGGAGGTGTGTGGAGATGTTTAGGATTCGATAGGATGGGGAGCACAAAACCTGACCCCATAATAAAGATTCTAAAACCAGAGGGCATGGGTTTAAAGTGAGGAGGAGAAAGAGGACTATAGGGATCTGAGAAGAAGATCCAGGGCATGTTTGCAATCTGGAATGCACTGCCCGAGAGGGTGTTGAAAGCATGTACTCTCACAACACTCAGAAGTGTTTGCACGAGCACTTGAATTACAAAATAAAGAATACTACAAACCAAATTTACAATCAGTATAGATGGGTATATTTGATAGTCAGCATGGACCTCATAGCCTGAAGGGATGGGAACAGGTGTGGTAAGGAAAAACACAGAGAGAACATGCAAACTCCACAGATAGCACTGAAGGTCTGTTGTGAGGCAGCAGCACTACCAACTATGATACTGTGCCAAATCCATCACAAAACAAAGAAAGCTAAATTTTACAAATGTTGAAAATAAAAATTCTATGATTCAAAAGGAAAATAGAGATGGCCTAGGGGACCATGGTAGACCCGAGGTAAGAGCAAGTGGTACAGTTTGTGAAAGTGCATAAAGCAAGAGGGAGTAATTGACAAAGTGGCTGATAATGGAAAAATAAATGGATTGTTGAGTTGAAAACAGGATTAAGAAATTGCTGAACTCAATCCAAACATCTGCACTATGGCGAGTTGAAAAATAAGATGTTAATCCTTCTGCCTGAGGTTATACCCTAATCTAATAGCATACAAATCCAAGAACAGAAGTGAGCATGCGAAGGGAACGGAACTAGTATGGTCCTTATTCAAGGAAAGATGTAACGGAAGGATTTTAAACAAGATTTACCAGAATGAGCAAAAAATTTTGAGTATTAAAACAGAAAATTAAATTGAGGGCATTTTGGGGTATGGTAAATTCTCGGTACAAAACTAAAGCTGGTGAAATTGGTGTGGAAAATTACATTGTTAGAACAGATGCAACAGAGAAGTAGAGAGAATGGAAAACAGGTATTACATCCTGCACTCCCCCCATACCAACTGATGCCTTTTGAACCTGGAATGTAATCATCTCCTTCTTAAAAACGTTCAACAGCTGGCCCTCCACTGTTCTCTTTGGTAATTTTGTAATGTCAATGTAGGTCTCCTCCCTTTACTTTTAAGCTTGAATGAATAATCTCTGCTTAAATGGCTGTCCCTCCATTCCAGGAATCAGTGTGGTACACAATTTATTTGGTTGTTAGTCATCAGCACAGCTCATGGTGAGATTGTGTAGTTTGAAGCTGGTTCTTCGTGGCCCACAACATTTTCAATGTCATCCATCAAAGTTAATAAGTCAGCTCCTTTAATCAGTCAGCACTATTCAGATATGGCAGTGCAGTGGTTATGTTAGTTAACGAATAATTTAGTGGCCTAGACTATTACCATTGACATTGTTGGGAAACATATTCAGTTAATTAAATACATTTGGGTTTGATAACTTGTTTTTGTACTGTTGACATATTCAGTTAATTAAATACATTCGAATTAGATAACTTGTTTTTGTACTGTTGACATTGAAACACTGGATTTGTGTGAAAACCCAAGATTAGATTGAATAATGTTCCATTGGGAAGGAAATCAGCCATCATTCCTGGCCTGGCTTATGTGCCACTCAAGAATCACCCACAAGAATGTGGTTGATTCTTCCCTGCCTTTAAAAATGGCCTGACAAAGTGCTTAGTTAAAGGGGCAAGAATAACAATGCCTTCTTCTTGGAAGTAAATAAGTCAGCAGAACCCCACCAGCCCATGCTGCCTCCAATAGTGAACAATAAGCGACAAAACAAAGACAAGCAAGGAAATGCAGAAGATATCAAGAGAATGTACAGTGGAGCAGACAAAATGTGTAGGAAGGAACTGCAGATGCTGGTTTACACCGAAGATAGACACAAAATGCTGGAGTAACATAGCGAGACAGGCAGCATCTCTGGAGAGAAGGAATGGGTGATGTTTCAGGACAATCCCTTCAGGAGAGGCAGAGGTTCACTTGCACCTTCTCCAACCTCATCTACTGTATTTACTGTTCCAGGTGTGGACTCCTATATATCGGTGAGACGACGCACAGGCTCGGCGATCGTTTGGCTGATGACATCCGGTCAGTCTGCCAAAGTGATTCTATGTGATCTACCAGTTGCTAAACACTTTAACTCCCCCTCCCATTCTCATAAAGACCTTTCTGTCCTGGGCCTCCTCCACTGTCACAGTGAGGCCCAACACAAATTGGAGGAACAGCAGCTCATATTTTGCTTGGGTAGCTTACAAACCAGCGGTATGAATATTGATTTCCCTTACTTTGAGTAACCCTTGCTTTCCCTCTCTCTCCGTCGTTCCCCCATTCTAATTCTCTGATTAGTTCTCATTATTAAATATTACTGATTGTATGTTGCGTTTTCACCTTCCCCCCAGCTAACCAATGAACCATTCTACATTTCCTTATCATCTGCTTTGATCTGTCATTTTCACACCTTACCCTTCCATATCTCGAGACTCCCTGACTCTCGGTCTGAAGAAGGGTCTCGACCCAAAACGTCACCCATTCCTTCTCCCACTGAGTTACTCCAGCATTTTGTGTCCATCTTGAATGTAAGGCAGAGGTATGTCAATTGGCCTACATCAAACCGGAAATCTACAGTTCATGTTATTTCATACCATTATGATAAAGAGGAAGAAAGCCTCCAGACGAGACCTTTATTTTTTTATTTGGCACATCAATCATGATCATAGGTATATTTATCTACCCATCATGAATGGCAATATCTCGGTACTCAACAGGTAGCCCGAACACTAATTCTGGGTATCTGGGTTCCCTCTTCTCAGAAGCTTTCAGACCAAGAATGTGAAGAGCCTTGAACCAGCAAAGGTTTTGGAACATTCAAATGTGTGTTGTCAGTTAATGTGTAATTCAATGGAACCTTTTGTCTGACTCCAAAATATTGAAGTAAACAAAATCATTGCAACTATTAACATTGTACTGAATCTGTTGTTGTCTTTCACAGTTTGCAGTGCTAATTTTTTAGGTGCCGGAGCTGACAAACAGGGGCATCATTTCAGGTATTGCTGGTGGAGGGGGGGGGGGGGGTCTTCCCGGCCAAACCCAGGCACGGACCACCGAAACTGCCATGGCTGCCGACTCTCACCGCCTCCCTGGCGCCACCACTGTTGTCGCTGACTCTCACCACCACCCCGGGGTCACCGCCGCTGTCGCCGACCGTTACTGTCTCCCCGGGGCCACGGATTCTGCTGCCGTTGACCCGTATCTCTACTCCAGCTCCCCACGGGCTTCCACCATCGACTCTGCCGACTCTCGCCTCTCACCGGCGGGCCGGAGGCGTCACCTCACCAAAGTTCCAGGCTAAGCACCAGGCCCACAACCTGCACGATGCAGACAGCACGTGGTCTGACTCTGCTGGGTCTTACTGCTCTCCCCTCCTGCAGGAAACCTCATAGTGATGGGTTTTCCCCTTCCCCCTCTTTTAACCAGGTTACCCTGACCACACACCCGCTAGTTAAAATTTCCTGCTGTTTATTTTGGCTTTTTTTTTCACAGAGGTGCCGGAGCGGCGCTCCGGTGAGCTCCGGCAGCACTGCACCCCTGATTTCATCTTAACAATACAAAACCATAAGGCACTTTCAGTTTAGAGATTCTAACATGATGGACTCCATGAGATTGAATGTTTCTCGATGAATAAAGATTTCATATCAACCAGCTTTGGCCTCTGAGTGGCTTCTTACAAAATGTCGTAACTAGATTTTGCCATTAATGCCATGTGCCTTTTCATGCCTTTTTTGATGATTTCAGGAAGATAATGCCCTTTTCATGATTGAGTGCTTAAATCAACCTTTTTTGGCCGTTTTAACGTAACTTACAAGAAAATTGACACCACCGGGGCGAAACCCGGCTGTGTGGTGATTGGAGAGGGGTGTGTGGGAAAGGGTCCAGTCTTTGCAAACAAGTCATGCTTTAAGTAGGTGTGAAGTAGTGATTGGGGAGGAGTAGGTGGGGAAGGGTCCAGTCTTTTCAAACTGGAGTCAAGCTCTGAGTAGGTGTGAAGTGTTGGTTGGGGATGGGGTGTGGGGGTACCAGGGTTAAGTTTCTGTTTATCGAACCTGCAGTAGAACTTGTTCAGGTCGTTGGTCAGCTGATGATTGTCCAAGGAGCGGGCGGTTTTCCTCTTGTACAGGGCTCTCACTTAACTTTTTTTCCCTGTTGCCAGCCGGGCAACATTGGCAGCTTTTTAGGTTGCCAAATGAGTTTAGGTGGTCATTTAAGACGGTTTGCATGACGCGTGCGATAATGTGCTCAGACGAAGCACGTAGTTACCAGTCGGAATTATGCTCAATGAAGCATTCACATATTATTTCTGCTTCAAATAAAGTCACAAACTAAACATATTCACCAATCAAGACATGATATATACCACAATGACATGCAGCAAAATTATAATACAATATCTCAACTCTTTTTACACATTGCAATTAATGCAATTTCTATTAGTTCTTTCCACTCCGAAACAAAAATGAAGTTGGATTATTCAGCGTATGATCAACCTGTGTCAATAAATCCTGGACCATGGTAACATATATGCTTAACCATGCACACTACAGATTGATGCAAGCATGTTTTCAGTGAAGGACCGAAATTACCATGACATGGCCATAGCATGGGTCGTTATTGCTATTGGTACAGAAAGACTCTCGCTTCCCACATAATTTATCCATAACAAAATATACAGGTTACAAGGAAATTTCTAAAGGCATTTTATGATAATAGCTGTTAAAACCGACTATACCCATCTGACTGGTTAACCATTACACCAGCTGATAAGAGATGGCCAAAGGACATAACTGCAGCAAATGTTCTTTTGGTAATATGTTTAAAGGTGCCAAAACGCCACATTACCGGTCATTCAGATAAGATGTACGTGTTGTGAACAGCAATGAAGATACCCAGTTTGAACGCACCAGATTTTAAAAAAAGAATTGATAAACGCTGTTTCCACCATTCCCACTTCAGAATTAACGTTAAAATTTCAACTGAAATAACTCCTGACAAAATTTGTGATGTATATAACCGACTGTAGAAGTAAAACCTGGATAAATCCAACATATAGTTGTGAATGTTGTTTTTTAAATAACTACAGTACTGATACTCCATATTAAGAGCATTGATTTGCCGTTAAAATGAATTCTGTAATAACGTGTCAACAGTAGCAGTGACAATCGAACACTGCGGTTTTAATGTTTGACATGGCAATCGGTGCAGTATGGATGGATTGAGGCAGATGAATTAGTACGTGTTGGTTGGAGTATGTAAAATTGTGAGGGGAGAGCACGGGGGGGTGTCAGTGATGTTGAATGGGGGGGATCAGTATAGATGGATGGGGGGGTGAAATCAGTACAGGATGAATGGGGGGGTCAGTACAGGATGAATGGGGGTAGACATGAATGCTGGAGAAACTCAGCGGGTGAGGCAGCATCTATGGAGCGAAGGAAATAGGCAACGTTTTGGGTCGAGACCCTTCTTCAGACTGTCCCCCCCATTCGTCTTGAATGGGGGGGATCAGTACAGGATGGACGGGGGGGGGGGGGATCAGCGCAGGATGAAGGAAGGAAGGAAGGAAGGAAGGAAGAGGAAGAGGATGAGAGGAAGGAAGGTCAGCGCTCCTCGGACAACATCGCCCCGCTGCCTTGGCCGTCCCTGTCCACCGCCAAAGGGGGAGGCGGTTGGGATCTCCTCGCCACCGCCTCCCTCTCCTCCGACAGCTAGGGGCGGAAATCCTGGGGGGCCATGTGGGGCACGTTCCCCCGTTTTGAGAAGTGGGGGTGGGACTGCTGATCGAGGACGCCGATTGGACGAGAGAGACGTCAGTCAGCAGGCAATGGGGGCGGGACATGATAATTCAGCACGATAATTGGAGGAAAGAGACGTGCCAAAACACTCTCGGCACAGACATGCACCTCATCCACAGCCAGGATCGATCCCGGGTCTCCGGCGCTGTCCCATCCCCACCCAAGTGCCCCCTCCCCCCCATGCCCGGGGGTGACCAGAGATGTTGGGAGTCAGACGGGAACTGTACCCCCAGGCCCACAGCCAGCGCAGAGAAGCAGCGCTAAACCCAGCTCAACTCTGCCTGTCCTGCCAGGTTAACCTACAGCCCTGCCTGGGCTTGCGGGAAATATGGCCCAGGTGTACAGCCAGCGCGGAGAAGCAGCGCTAGTGTCCCGTCAGTCTAGGCAGGGCTGTATGTTAACCCAGCGAGACAGGCAGAGTTGAGCTGCATTTAGCGCTGGATCGAGCCTCCGAAGCTGTGTGTGTGTGTGTGTGTGTGTGTGTGTGTGTGTGTGTGTGTGTGTGTGTGTGTGTGTGTGTGTGTGTGTGTGTGTTTGTTTTGAAAGTGCCGTTAACGGATTTGCAAGCAGCGGCCGTTATCAGGGCGGGGTGCAGGAGGTGGAATCGCTGTTGCGGCAGCTGCTGCCGCTGTCCGGGGCCAGTCATTCGCTCCGACCCTTCGTCACCCAGCATCTAGTATCTTTGCCCCGCACAACAGCCATCGCCGACACAAAACGTCACATTCTTTTTCTCCAGAGAGGCTGCCTGACCCGCTGAGTTACTCCAGTTTTTTGTGTCCAGCTTCGGTATAAACCAGTATCTGCAGTGCCAAGCCGGGCAAAATGACTCGCCGTTTAGAATACCTTTCCTTGGCAGCTCTGATTCCTCTTCTCAGCTTGTACTTGGCCTGCCTGTAGAGGTCTGCATCCCCGCTCCTGTCGGATCTACCCCTGCAAGCGTCAAAATGCCTACATTCAAGACAACGCCTTGTAAAAAACTGAACGGGAGTGATATATTCTCTACAGACAACTGTGTGCTGTTTTGCAAAGCATGTGAGAAAGCAGTGAATCATGAGATGAAATATTTAGTCTCCCAACATGTACAGACAGCTAAACACAAGCCGGCGGCAGAGAAACTGAAGGTAGGAAATACGCAAGCTTGTCTCCTCACTACATTTACTGCTGGCTCCAGTTGCAAATCTAAGTTTGAGTGATCTGTGCAACGCATTCATTGATGCTGGACTTCCACTGTGGAAATTGGAAAACAAATCTCTCAGAGGTTTTTTAGGGAAATATACAGAGGAACATATACCAAGCGAGTCATCATTACGGAAAAATTATGTTGACAGCAACTTCAACATTGTTGTGCAGAAAATTAGAGATGAAGTTGCATGCAACAAAATATGGATCTCAATAGACGAGCCAACTGATGCTGTGGGGGAGATATGTTGCCAATGTGGTCATTGGTACACTGGAGGCAGGTCAACCATCAAAGGAGTATTTCTTGACATCGGAAGTATTGGAGAAGTCAAAGAGCTCAACTATTGCTCAGTTGTTTACATCTTCACTTGCTGTACTTTGTACTTAAAGTTCCTGGCGATGTAGGTAAAGACATACAAGGAAAATGTGAGAGGGTGATTTTAGCTAACAAAGATCTTGAAGAAATACAAAACATAGCTAAAGGTAGTTGTAATGCACAAGATATCGACATGAATGTAGAGTTTGTAGCTTGTTTCAGGTATGCACCAGTGACCTCAGCTGGGGTAGAAAGACGTTTTTCACAACTGTAGCATATTCTGTCTGACAGACGGCATAGTTTAACAGCAGATAATTTGAAAAAATGCTGGCAGTTATGTGCAACCCGGCAACTTTGGTCATTTAATGTAGTATACCTTTATAATTATCATTTTTAACCATATTTTGGTGGTAGAAATAAATGCCTTTTTTGTCAATAAATGCCGTTGTGCCTTTTTTGTAATTTTATTATGCCTTTTTGCGCCTTTTTGTAATTTTATTATGACTTTTTGCCTGCCTATTTCAGAGATTTTTAGCGCCTAAACATCCTGGCTCTAGTCATAACATTTGGGGACTAATCTGGATACGCTTGTGACTCATTAGGTGGCTGGTGGCCTCAGCAGTCTAAGGGTGTGAGTATTTTAAAATGTAGCACCCATCCTTAGATCCGGTCAGACCAGCAACCATGGATCACAAAGAATCAAAGAACACGATGGAGAATTTAAGAGGTAGATATATAAATGCATGCACATGTATGTGTAAAGGACTAACTACCAGACAGCACTGGATAATTTGGTGAGACAGGTTAACTAGTTATGAAAGGTGGTTACTGACAACTAGTTTTCTCCCAACACCCCATCCTCATTTTGAATAACTAGTTGGCCATAGGGTCACATAGTTTCGGAATGGTTGGATCATGAATATTTCTTTCCAAAGGCAGCATATACAACACTATTACATACTGGACTAAGTGGGACCCATCGGGTCCCTGTCACACGGGAGGCCTGGTCCCCTAATGTAACCTGTTCCCCAATGCAATATTCCATCACTCACCCGTTCCCCCAATGCAACCCGTCTCCCCAACACAATATTGCGCCACTCACGCATAGCCCCCAACGAGTACTGTTTTCACTGTGGCTAAAAGTTAAAAAATGGCATAGGATACTAAAGAAACTCCGGAGGAACTTAAAATGATTCATTAAAATGGTAATGTAGTAAAATGATAGGTCCGAAAATAGACATTCTTGAGGAAGGCAAAAATGTCCACCTCATAATAACAAAATAAATATCATAGCTTCATCACAAAGTCCGGAAGTGGTGGCGCTGCCCTGGCAGCAGCGGCTCGCCTGCAGTCCGTTTGTTTTTACTTTTTTGTGTTGTTTTTTTTCGTTTTGACTAGTTATGTTTTTGGTTTTTAGGTTGTGTTTATGTGGGGGGGTGGGGGGTTGAAACGGGGCTTGCTGTCTCTCCCTTCGGGGGAATGCAACTTTTTTGTCGTATCCCCCTTCTCTGCCTCCGTCTGCACTGAGGCCTAATGGCGGAGCTGGCGACCTCGAGACTCCGGAGGCAGAGCCAGTCAGGACTTGCCCTGGGCTCGCTCCCGTGAGGGCGGTCCGGCTCGGGGCTGGAACGGCGCTCCCGTAAGGGGCTGTGACGCTCCCGTGAGGGCGGCCTGGCGCGGGGCTGAGACTCCCGTGAGGGGCTGTGGCGCTCCCGTCAGGGCGGCCCAGCCCGAGGGTGGAATGGCGCTCCCGTCGGAGCGGCACAGCTCGAGGGAGGTACGGCGCTCCCGTCGGGGCGGCCCAGCCCGAGGGTGGAATGGCGCTCCCGTCGGAGCGGCCCAGCTCGAGGGAGGAACGGCACTCACGTGAGGGAGATCCGGCTAAGGACTGGAACGGTGCTCCGGTGGCTGGGACGGCGTTCTGGTGGCGGTGACCTGAGTCCGGGGTTCAGCCGCGGGCCAGCGGCTGCGTCCGCTGGACTGGAGGGCGGCAGCTTCGACTACCCCGGGCCGCGGTGCTTGAGCCGGCCCGTTTGCGGGGTTCGGTGAGCCGCGGGACTGGTTGTACCATCGCCCGGTGGGGTATCGCCTCAG